>NC_133586.1:21794456-22033483 GCF_964106895.1 Numenius arquata
CATCAGGCTCTGGGGCAGCGTGGCCGTGGTGGCAAGTGCCACTTGTTTGTCCAGAGATGGGGCTGCCTGTGGGACCACAGCCCTGATGTGGTGAATCTCTTTGAAGCTGGTGTGCTGTATCCATCACCGTCCCTGGCGAGCACCAGCTGTACAAACAGCAGCCCTCAGCTCAGTCATGCCGGCTCAGTCATCTGTCTCCTGCCTTTCCCCTCAGGACTACCGAGCAGCCCTGAGGGGTTTGGTGACACCCCCCGAGCTGTGGGATGAGGTGTCCCCAGATCCTGGACCGCTTCCTGGGTCTTGGGGGCTGCACTGAGCATCATCGCCTGGCATTTGGGGACATCTGTGGGCACTGCCTTGCTGATCGGGATGGTAGATGAAGGCGTGATGTAGCTCTGGGACAGCAGTGGAGGGTGTGGGGCTGTCTGGGCCAAAGTCATCCAAAAATAACGGGGAGAAGGAGAAGTGAGAGCTTGTTGGATCTGGCGCTGGGACAAAATCCTCCTTCCTTTTTATTGCTGCAAAGGGAGAGAGGCTGAGGTTTCCTCCCCTGGGGCTGGGGGAGGCTGGATGCTGTGCGGGACATCTGGTGGCACAGAGGGACACCTGGGGACATGGGGTCAGGGGCTCCCCAGCTGCAGTGAGATCTCGTCCCTGCTCTGCCAGCCCGCCTGTGCTGCTGAGCCCAAAACTTGACCCTTGCGCTGGTTTTCGAGTTGTTTGGCGTAAAAACTGTTAAACAACCCAAACAAAGGCTGGGAGTCTATCAGCATCCCGTGGCGGGCAGGGAGCGGCCGGGGGACAATTAGGTGTGCCGCCAGCACTCGTGTTGCGCGGGGGTGGGGATTCATCCCTTCTCCCTCCCTTTGAGTCCAGATAAAAGCCAGATCCTTAGAGGCACGGCTGGATTTTGAAAGCTCCCGGTGTCCCCCACACCCCTGGCTGCAGGAGTGACCCAAGAAGATAAAAACTCTTGGCTCGGCGCCTCCGTCCCTACATTTCCAAGAACCAAGGAGGACCCACCTTGGGAAAAGCCGGTTGCTTTCTGCCTCTCGCCATCTCTCTCCGGCCGGTGGAGGGAGGAAGGGGACGGCCATGGCAGCCAATGGCTCCGGTGGGATGCAGGATGCTCCGCTGGACATGGGCTTTGCTGCCACTGAGGACCTTGTTTCCGACTGGTACATCTACGAAACCATGGAGCCGGCCATGCCGCAGGATGAGTAAGTGTCCAGCCTCGCTGGTGGGTGCCACATGTCCCCCTGTCCCTGCTGGGGTCACCCTGGGCAGCTACCAGCCTCCTGCCCAGCTGTTCTGTAGAGCAACATCTCCTGAGCAGCTGAGCCAGGATTTATTCCCGGGTGAGTGGGAGGTGATTTAAAAAAAAAAAAAAAAAGTAGTTTTGGCCCCCTAAAAATGCTTCATTTCTTTAGGGTGCTTTGTTGGGGGGTGGGCTCGGCCAGGTCCCTGCATGGCACAGTGACTCTGGACAGGTTTCCTGCCTGCAAAATAGGGGTGAGCATCCCTGGGCTTGCAGGGATGTCTTCCTTCTCCCTGCAACTGATGTATCAACAGGTCTTTGTAAAGCCTATTCCCTCTCTATCCATAAAGATCCGCTCTTTAGCGGGGTGTACTCCCGAAAGCAGTGCTGCGTGGGCTGGGTTTCGCCCCAGGAATGGGGCCCATGAGCCCAACCTCACAGCCAGGACCCAGCATTTCGTGCCCTTCCCAGGGACAGATGAGATGTGCTATCAGGAGGGGAAACTGAGGCACGAAGCAATGGGGCAACTATCCAAGGTGTCCCACAAGGCTTGAAGCTGGGCATCCCAAGGCCCATCCATTGGTATCTATTGTCCCTCCATTGACTTAACCCTCTGCGGGTGGGTTTTACACCACTCCATTGACTGATACCTAATCCTGAGGACAAGCAGGAGGAGATCCCAGGTGACCAGCCCAAAAGGATCCTCCTCATCCTTAATCTTCTGCCTTGCGAAACAGCCTTTGAAATCCTTGCCCAGCCCCAGTTTTTCCAGGCAAACCCCCACCCTGTGTGACCCCAAAACCTTTGGGGTATTTTCTGGGTGTCCTCCTTTGCAGCAAGCCATGGCTGGTGAAGGGATGGAGGCAGCACTGGGGGTTTTGCTTGTCTGACAGCTCCTGGGTGCTCTGGATTTAGGTGGTGAAGCCCTGGTGACACCAAAAAGAGTTTTAGTGTCCCTGAGCTTTCAGTGTGTGGAGGATTGCCCTGGATTTCCAGAGCCTGGATATTTTGGGGCAGCAGGAACTTTCTGGTCTATCCAAGGCCAGCCGTTGGCGGGGGGGGGGGGAGGGGGGCAAAAAACCAGAGCTTTGCTAATGGCAGCTGATCCTATAAAGCCTTTTCTGGGCAGGTTGGTGACAGCCTTGGACACATGATGCCTGAGAAATCCGAATTTTACTACCAGACCCTTCCCTGCAGCCTTGCTCGTGGGGGCTCTGCTCTGCTGCTGGTCTCCCGTCTCTGCCCACCCCACCGGCGCTGCAGGGTTTGGGAGGGTACAAGGGCTCATGTGGGGTTCCTCCCCTGCAAGTTTTGTGGGGCTCAGGGGGTTCAGCTCCCTGGCACAGGGATTTGCTGCCCAGCACTGGGTGAAGGTGGCTGGGCACGATGGTGCCTGGCCTTGGGGAGAGGAGGAGGGTTGCAGCAAAGCAGAGATTATGGGATGTAAGGGAGGCCAGAGCATGAATAAATTAAGCAAAGCCTGGCATGCCTGCTTGGCTGGCCTTGGCTGGATGAGGGGATGTGGCAGCCATTGCCTCTGCTGTCCCCCAGCTCTGGGGGTGGTCCCTGTCCCATGAAAGGTGTCCTGCAAGGGATCTTCAGCCTCCCAGCTGGCATTTAGTAAGTGCAGTGTCTTTAGGCAGCAAGAAGTGCTGCTTTGCGGTCTGCATTGCTCAAAAAGGTGGAGCAAGAAGAGGTATGGGTGTAAAAGAGGTAACGGGGGGTCTTCACCCCTCATTGCTGATCTCCCGTTCATCCCTGTACGTGCAAGGAGGTGACCCAGCCCCCATGGGGGATCAGTTCGGGGGCCCCTCCCAGGTGTTATCTCTCTAACTTGATCATAAAATCATCTCGTGAGGGTGACTTCATCCCTGGTTATTGACAGTTGTGCAACCCAGCTCTTCGGGGGTTTGCCCCTTCTCAGCATCAGACCAAGCCCCCCACTGCCACTGTGTACGTGGGTATTACCCCGGCATCTTTGCTTTGCCCTTTTGGGACTAAATAATGTTATTATTTATTATTAGTAATTTTATCCCCACCACCACCTTTTCCTAGCATGTTTCCCAGCGTAATCCCGGACTGCGACCCCACCATCTCTCCCAGACTCTATCACGTCTGCATGGCACCTGTCTCTGTAAGTACAAGCCAAGTCCCTCCTGGTGGGTTGTCTGCCCTGATGTCATATTTGCTGTCCCTCCCGCCCTGTCCTCCACCCCTCAAGCTCAGATTGTGCCCATCTACTCCCAAACAGCAGGTCTGGGCTCTTCAGCTTGAGCTGGAGCAAGGTTTGAGCTGGGATGTTCTAACAGGGGACTCGCAGAGCTCCAGGCTTTGCCTGTCATCCGTGAAAAGCTTTGATTTATTTTTATTTTTTCCTAGCATGGTCCCTCTGAGGCGTTTAGAGCCCATAACTCATCAGAGCAGGTTGAGAAGTGTCTGTCCCTGCCTTAACCATGGCTGGATTTAGGGTGTTGGATAGAGACAGTGTCTCTGCAGAGGCTCCCATGACAGAGCAGCATGTCTGAGCCAACCCCCCCCCCCTCACCCCCGACCCCCCGGCTCATGCATTTATTGCTCCCTCCATTGGATTTCTGGCAGCTGGCCGTGCTCATGGGCTTGTCCTTGCTGGTGAAGCGCAAGCGTCTCCACCGGAGCTGCTGGAACGGTGTCCCGGGACTGCTCAGGTACCCTGACCCCATCCCCAGGGTCCCTGTCACCCCGTGGGTGAAGGGATGCTGAGGTGCTGCATGGGGTAAAGCAGCTCTGGGGCAGAGGATGGTGGGGACAGGGTGGCCATGATCTGGTGTCAGGCTCATCCTTTCCTTGGCTTGCAGCCCGGCCAACTTTCTGGAGGAGGAAGGCAACCGAGGGCTGGTGGCTGCGGTGTTCGGCATCCTGTTCTCCTCCCTGTGCGTGCTGGTCTTGGACAGGGACCCTCTGCCGCTCATCAACCACTCTTCCCAGAGCACCCGAGGTAAGTGGAGCACCCTCCTGGCCCATGGACACCCCGCTCCTTCCCACCCAGGAGCCGTGCAGCTTTGGGTGGCACCCCCTGAGCAGCCTGTTCACTCTGGTCCATACTGAGGGTGCTGCCTTCTCTTCCCTGCTTTGGTCTCCGTCCCTCTCTTCCCACCATCCCATTTAGAGTACTGGAAGATCCTGGCTTTGCTCTACTACCCTGCCTTCTACTACCCCCTGATCGCCTGTGCCACCGTCCGACACAGGCTCAGCTACCTCGTGGGCTGCCTGCTCTCCTGGTGCCACTGCGTGGTCCACATCTGGCAGAAGGTGGATTGTCCCCAGTCGCCGAAGGTGTGTGTCCCACTGCATATGGCCTCAGGGTTGGACGTGGCTTTCTCACCACCTTCTTGAAGTGACATGAAGATGTCACCTACTCAGGTGACAAGACCCCTAAGCTGGGGTGATCCCACATGTGACAGCTCTGCTTCTCCCCAGATATACAGGTACTACTCCACCCTCTCTTACGTCCCCATCATCCTCTGCCTTGTGCTCTTAAGCCTTTGGTACCCAGCCCTGCTCATCAGGAGCTTCACCGAGCAGGAGGAAACGTTGGCTAAGGAGGTAATGAAGATCCACATGGCAACTCGGGGAGGGGGGTGGTAGCACATGGGAGAACCCCTTGATGGACCTGTGTGGTTTCGGGACCTCTCTTGCCCCGCAGCCCTTCGGTCTGCCTTGGGGACTGGGAGAACTGGGGTGCTCCCAGAGCACATGTTCCCCATGTTGCTCCTGCTCCAGGAGCTGCCTTCCCTCCATCCATCTCCCGGCACGGGTCACGGCTCTGTTTATCTCGCTGGATTTGGAGAGGGAGTGAAAAATCCATCTTTGGAGTAAACTCCTTAGTACAAGAGGCTTAAGGCATCAATGCGTCCCATTCAGTCTGGGACTGGGGTCGCCTTGTTTTCCCGGCAGGCTGGATAATCCCTGGCCCTTTGGGAAATGCTGGGCTTTGTTGGGAAGAGAGGAGGAAAAACAAACTTCAAATAAAATAAAAAAAACCAAGGCAAGCCGTCAGCCCAAGCATGGACTGAAGTGACCCCCAGGCTCTTACTGGGAGTTGGCTAGTTGGAATGGGAATTTTCGGCTTACTGGTTTGGGGCTGCTTTGTTGAGATTGATTTCCACCTTTGCGGTGCCAGAAGATTTGCTGCCAGCGTCACTCCAGCGCTTGCGTTATCCAGACGAGGGCTGGGAGCCCATCACCCCCATCCTGTGCAGAGAGAGGGTGCTGTGGGTGGCGATGGCTGGGTGGCCTGACGTAGCCAAGCAAGGAGATGTCAGCTGGGTGGGATGCAGAAGTTCTGTTGAGAGCCTCCCCAAAAGGCAGTCACCTCTCCCTGCCCTGAGCATGTCCCTGTGCTCAAATCGGGCAATTTATTGCCTTTTTCCTTAAGGTTACAGGGAGAGGGTATTACAAGAAGTACCTAAAGGCTGTCCTGTCCAGGCGCCCTCGGAAGGGGAGGTAAGGATGGCACCTTCCTGAGATCAGAGAGTCCCTCTGCCAGCCCTGCCTGGCTGCAACAGGAGCAGAGATGGCCCCTGCTCCCCAGGAACATACTTTTCACCTTCTCCTTCCCCCTCCAGCTCCGTGAAGATAGAAGACAGCCTCCTATCAAGGGTCCGGACGTATTTATGCTCCTACATCTACACTCCTGAGGAAGGTGGGCTGAGGGCTGGGCTCTTGGCAGCAGTAGCTCGGCCAAACAAGCTGCCTCCCCCCTCCCCGGGGAGAGCAAATGCCTTTCTTGGCTCCTTCCCCACAGCATCTGCGCCGCGGCAGCTGCTGCACGTGCGACGCCTTGGCTTGCCACAAACTGTTGCCGTTTGGGGTGGGGAGTGGGACCCCCCCATCACCGTGGGGACACGGGTGGGCTGTGGCGGCGAGGTTCCAGCGTGGGTTGGGCTAATATTGCAGGCTGGTGCTTGATAAGGGGATAAAATCTACGATAAGGGGATAAAAATCCCCAGCAACTGGGGAATGGGGACCTACTCCTCGCCCCCCCTGCCCGTGGGAGAAGCAGGGGCCATCCTGGGTGGTGGCACCCCAAGGGATGTGGCTGCTGGGACATGGTGCTGTGACCACACGAGGTTTCCATAGGCTTGTGGGAAAGGAGGATCAAGAGAAATGAAATCCATCCAGCCGAAGTATGGAGAAAACTCTCCCAGCTACGCATCCTTTCCCTGGGGAAATCCCAATTAATACTCAACTGCCCTCTTCCAGTGCTCTTCCCCTGGGGCGTTTGCTTTTGCTGCTGGGTTGGGTTGGGACCTCCTCTTCTCTTCCCCTCAACATCCCACAAGGTGGGGGGAACAAGAGGAGGTTGCAGCCTCCTCTTCTCTTCCCCTCACCATCCCACATCCCAACTCCTCTCTTCCCACTCCGCATTTCCAGGTTTCCGGATCCCGCTGAAGCTCGTCCTGTCCATAACCACGGCCATCATTGCTGTCTACCAGGTGATGCCTCCTCCCTGCCTTCTTGGCTGCATCCTCTGGAGGCAGAGGAGCCCAGGGGTCATTGCCACACCACAATTTTGGCTCTGGGGATGGTATTAGAGTGCCTCGAGGTATTACCATCCCTCGGCTGAGCCGCAGTAACGGGCCATGTGCTTCCAGGGCTCAGCCAGCCTTAAGTCTTTAAGCTAAAGCGATGGCTCAGCGGTGGGATGCCGTGACGCCAGGGTGGGGGGGGCTCACGTGGCACCCGCTCCCTCGCAGGTGGCCCTGGTGCTCCTGGTGGCCGTCGTACCCACCATCCAGATCGTGCGGGCGGGGATGACAAAGGACATCGTGGTACTGTTGGTCCAGTTTGGCTTGGTGCCCTCGGAGAGCCCAGCCGTCCCAGGTGACATGGAGAAGGAGCTCAACACCGTCAAGTACTACCTGTGGGCGCTGGAAGGTGGGTTCCCAGCCAGCTCCTGCATCCATAGGGGATTTTTTTGGAGGATTTTGGATCTCATCAGAGAGATTTCTAACCCAGGAAACTGGTTGGCAATGGGGCAACTTCCAGGGGGGGCTAAAAAGCCAGCTGCGAAGCCGTGCAAACAGGGAAGGTGGCCACGGGAGCCTGGTGCTGTGCCAGGCATCCCCGAGAGGCCCCTGCGTGCCCAGGCCAGGGAAGCCGGCAGCACCGTGCTGCAGATGCTGCCCTTTGGCTGCCGGCTTTGGTATGTACTGGAATCGAGCAGATGGCCCCAGTCCCCACCCACTCCCCTGCATCATTGAAGGCCCTGGAATGGGGGCTGTGGGGATGGTAGGTGTGCCCCCCTCCCTCCATGGCATTACCTTGGGGTCCCACTAACCCCTGGGGGGTGTTTTTTACAGCTTTTCTTGAGTCACCAAGCCTCTTTCATCCTCTTTGTTTTCCTGACATCTCCATCCCTCCTTCCCCTTATCTTGTTTTCCACCCCTCTGCCCCAGCATCCCCCTTTCCAAGAGCATCTTCCCAGGCTCTCTCCATCGCACTGCCTGCTTATCACGGCTTGCTCCATGATTTTTCCAGTTCTGAGCTAACCTAACTGCTTGTATTTCCCCCGGCTGCTTGTCTTTCCCCTTCCCTTTCACCGTCTCACCAGCTCATGCCCACCTTGGGAGATGAAGATCCCCGTATCTCATCCCGTAGATGGCTGGATAAGGGGAGAGCAGCAGATGTCATCTACCTTGACTTCAGCAAGGCTTTTGAAACTTTCTCCTATAACATCCTCATTAGGATACTGAGGAAGTGTGGGCTAGATGAGGGGGCAGTGAGGTGGACTGAGAGCTGGTTGCGTGACAGAACTCAGAGGGTTGTAATTAACGGAGCAGGGTCGAGTTGGAGGCCTGTAACCAGTGGTGTCCCCCAGGGGTCAATACTTGGTCCAGTTTTGTTCAACATATTTATCAATGACCTGGATGAGGGAACAGAGTATATCCTCAGCAAGGTCGCTGATGATACCAAAGTGGGAGGGCTGGCTGACACTCCAGAGGGCTGTGCCGCCATCCAGCATGACCTGGACAGGCTGGAGAGCTGGGCAGAGAAGAACCTAATGAGGTTCAACAAGGCAAAATGTAAGGTCCTGCACCCGGGCAGGAAGAATGCCAGACACCAATATAGGTTAGGGATGAACCTTCTGGAAAGCACTTCTGAGAAGGATATGGGGGTCCTGGTGGATAGCAAACTATCCATGAGCCAGCAATGTGCCCTTGTTGCCAAGGGGGCCAATGGGATCCTGGGCTGCGTAGGGAAGAGTGTGGCCAGTAGGTCGAGGGAGGTCATTCTCCGCCTCTACTCTGCACTGGTGAGGCCACAACTGGAATACTGCGTCCAGTTCTGGGCTCCCCAGTTCAAGAGAGACAGGGAACTACTGGAGAAAGTCCAGCGTAGGGCAACTAAGATGATTGAGGGGTTGGAGCATCTCCCTGATGAGGAAAGGCTGAGAGAGCTGGGGCTCTTTAGCCTGGAGAAGAGAAGGCCTGAGGGGAGACCTTATCAATGCTTCCAAGTATCTAAAGGGTGGGTTGAAGGAGGATGGAGCCGGACTCTTTTCAGTGGTTCCCAGTGACAGGACGAGGGGCAACGGGCACAAGCTGGAACATGGGAAGTTCCATTCAAATATGAGGAAGAACTTCTTTCCGGTGAGGGTGGCAGAGCCCTGGAACAGGCTGCCCAGGGAGGGTATGGAGTCCCCTTCTCTGGAGATCTTCAAGACCTGCCTGGATGCAGTCCTGAGTGATGTGCTCTGGGCAACCCTGCTTTAGCAGGGGAGTTGGACTAGATGATCTCTAGAAGGTCCCTTCCAACTCCAACAATTCCGTGATTCCGTATCGCGAAGGGGCTAGGGAGGGGAAACTGAGGCATGGTGCCCCACTGGCGGGGGGGGAGTACATCCCTGCAACCCCATAACTCAGCCCCCTGAGGTGTTGCTGAGATGTTTTATTATAAAATGCCTGACCCAGCCATCTCTCCCTGCTTCTCCCCAGTCTGCTACATCTGCTCGCTGGTGCTGTGCTGCCTGCTGACCTGCGCCATGCTCCTGAGGACGCTGGTGATGCACAGGTACGGGGTGGTCCCCGCTCCCCCTGGCCTTCACCTTGTCACCGAGCCAGGGTGCAGCTGGGTCTCTCTCCCCCAGGAACAACCTGAAGGCCCTTTACCAAGGGGCCGTGCTGGATGTTTTCTACAAAGCCCGCATCCTCCGCCCGTCCCGACAAGCCGTCGTCTGCTGGATGAGCTTTGCTGCCTTCCAGACGGCTTTCGCCTGCCTGGGTAAAGGGTGTTGGGGGGCAGGAGGGGGCAGATGGGTGGTGGACCCCCACCTTGCACTACCTACCCCGGGTTTAAGCTTCTCTTCCCCCATTTCTTGCCCCATTTTGTAAAGGGGTGGCTGCAAGGATTTTGTTCCTCTTTTTCCCCCAACGCAATCTGTCCTCCTGCAGGGAGGACCATGCTGAACACCAAATGGTCGGGAATAAAAAAGGATGGGGGGGGGTGGTGGTGGTGTGGAATTACTCCTTTTGGCTTGAGCCCAAATATTTTGATTGGAGAAGCTGTCGCAGCATCTCGTGTAAAGACTGTCTGTCTCCTCTGGTCCTGGTCTTCACGTCCCAGGGGCTCCTCGCTGCGCATCTTCCCCAGCGCGGCCTGAGGTTCCCTGCCCAGCAGGGCTGGCTGCCTCATGGATGGGTGGAAGACATCAATGAGGGTAGAAAACCTCACCCCACCGTGGTTTGGAGATGTTTTAAGGCCTCTCTGCCCCACGGGAGGTGACTCTGGGCAGCGTCTGTAGTGAGGCATGCGTAACACCCAACCCCATCAGCACCACAAGTCTGCACTGGAGGGTCAAGCTGAGGAACCAGGGGGGGCGATGGAAGGACCAGGGGGTACCACCAGGTCTGTTGGCGACCACTCCTCAGGAAAGAGAACTTATTTTGCAGGCAGATTAGAGAGATCAGTGTGGAGGTAGGAATTGGGGAGCTCCTCTCTGGCATCCCTCTGCCAGCGAGGAGCAGCTTTCCTTTGGCCACCCAGTGCTTGGTGCATCCCTGGCAGAGGTGGTAGCATCTCACTGTGCTGCCATGAATCTACCTCCTGCTTCAAAATCTTGGGTTTTCAAGTCATTAAAGCAAAGTGGTGGAGGTGAAGCAGAAGCTCAAGCACAGGAAACCACAGCTGCTGATGATCTCGGTGTGATTTATGATAAGAAATCAGAGCTCAGGCTGATTTCTATGATGAGGCATCATAGTTGCAGTCCTGAGTGATGGCTCTTCTCGGTGGCGATAATGTGGGGAGCAATAAGTAAAGGCTGAACTTGTAATTAAATCCTGTGCAGAGCATTGTGTTTGGAGCAGGGGAGGCAGGTAAGGATCTTGCAGGCTTTTCATGGGATTAAAATGAAAGACATGCTCAGCAACAAGCACGGGTTTGGTGAATAAGAGCAAGAACCGCTTCTCCATCCTCCCCTGCCATGGTGTCTCCTTTGCAGGTCTCCTCATCCAGCAAGTGATTTTCTTCATCTGCTCAGTGGGGTTTACCTTCCTCCTCGTCATCCCGCTCCAGTCTGGCACAAACACGTACCTCTTCAAAATCATTCAGAACATGTGGTGAGCACTCGCAGCCCTTGGGGAGGGATGGAAGACCCAAGTGGGTGCCATGGCCATGGTGTGTTTTGGGCCGGGGAGGCTCTATCTTGGGCTCTTTCAGCTTTGTTGGAGGTTTCTACTGCCTGGGATTGTGTCTCATGTTTGAGACCATCGTGGTGTCCAACCTGCCTCTTCTCTCCCACCCAGGCCCTTCTGGTTGACCCTGGTCATTGCTGTCATTGTGCAAAGTTTGGCAGCTCACTACCAGTTCCTGGAGCAGCATCCCCTCCGGAAGGAGCTCACCAACAGGTATGGGGATGTGGGGGGCCTTTGGGGTAGAGATGTCCCGCCCAAGGTCTGAGACCCCAAGCCTGTGTTGGGTTTACACAAGCCCCTGATGTGGCTTTCTTTATGCCATGAGCTCGAGGGGGGAAAGCCTGTAGGTTTGAGGGGCTTAAGCTGCTCCATGCTCCCAGAGAGGTTTCTTTAGGTGCTTTAGAGGGCCATGGGGCACTTACAGCCTTCATTTCAGTGGGGTGAAGCTGGTGAGGTCTGTGCCCTGCTCCACCACCCCCATTTGCAAGCATCAGGAAGCCCAGATCCTTCAGGATTGGCTGGATGGGTTCAGGTGCTGCCAGCCAATGTGGTCCCTCGTTCACAGCTTAAGCTGTCTCCTTATGCCAAAGACCAGGGGGACAGATAGACATGGGTGTCCTGCTCTGTCTGGAAGGAGCCAAGGCACTTCCATCACCTCTGTCACTTGTCCAGCATTGTGGAGAGGCTGCTCTAGGCTCTTGGCCTCCACAGGAGCTGGTGTCCTCCTTCCCAAACCTCCATACTCGTGATTTGCCCAGTTTCTAAGTCCTCAAGGAGAAATGGAGGCCAAGCTCTGAAATCCTGATGGTACACCAGGCTATCTCCTCTCCAAGAGCCCTAAAGGGTGTTTGCTTCTCTCCATGGGATGGCGACACCTCAAACAGGGACCACATCTGGCGAAGAGGGAGGGAAGGGTGGAAGGCTTATTTTTGGCAGGAGGATTCTCTGGCAGGGTAGGACTGTGCTTCTCATCCCATGGTGTTTGTGTTCCTTACTCCTCCTCCTGCACCCACAGGCGAGCTCTCTACATAGTCACCTACCTGCTCTTTCCCATCAACGTCCTGCTGGGTGTCCTGGCTGGGGTGTGGAGGATGGTCATTTCTGGCCTTTATAACTCCATCCACTTCTGCCAGCTGGACATCAGCCTGCTGAACCGCAGTGTGGAGACCTTTGACCCAGGTAGAACATGGGGTGGGTCCCTCTGCAGCGCCTCTGTGAGCATGGAGGTCTTCCTCCCACCATCAAGCTCCTGGGTGACATGGCCAGGAGCTCCTACATCACCTGGAGCTGCTGGGACCAAGGGTGGTTTCAGGTCCTTGTGCTCTGTGTTCAGAAATGGGCAGATGGGACAAATGGATCAAGTGGCTCCTCCTGACACCTGCTTGGTCCTGCTTCTCCATCCATCCCCAAGGATGGGTGATGCCCTGCTGGGGTCCCCTGGGCTTCAACAGTGGCCAGACACCGGTTCACAGGCAGTGAACCCTCGTCTCTCCCTCACTAAAGGCAAGAGGGCAGAGACCTCAGCCCCTTCCTTGGCTTTTCCTGCTGGGATTTTGGGAGCGGAGCTCATCCCTGGCTCTGGAGGCAGAGCAGCTCTAGCAGGGTGGAGATGAAGCCTGGCAAATGACCTTCCCCTTTGCTCCAGGGCAGGAGGGAGCAGGGGGAACCATGAAGTCTGCCCCCTCCCCCCCCCAGTATGTGTTTACTGTGGGCTGTGTTCCCCCAGGCTACCACACGTACTGCCACTATCTGAAAATCGAGGTCAGCCAGTCCCACCCCATGATGAAAGCTTTTTGCTTGCTGCTTCTCCAGCCAGCCCAGCCAGAGGGGCCACCGGAGGTCCGGGCCAGCAATGTGGAAGAAGGTAAGACCTTCCCATCACCAACCGAGGGCACGACCATCACCATGGGGTGGCATTGCGGTCTTCTCTGGGGGCTTGCTGCTCCTCTAGAGATGCTAGTGGTGCCTTGGGGTAAAGGGACCATTGAAGGTTGTGGTTCTGCTGCTCCCTCCGATTTTTGTGCCACCTCCTGCTTCGTGTGTGACCATAGCAGGAGCCGCCCCAGTTCCTCTGCCCATGCAAGGGCAGGATGGTCCTCATGTCCTTACACCCCAAGGTGTAGATGGCATCTGGACAGCCCCAGTGAGGGGCAGCTGGGGCTGAAATCATCCCCCCCCTCCCATCTCATTTCAGGCATCCAGCTGATGCAGCCCCAGAAGACACCACCAAGCCGGGCCAGGTTCAAGCAGAGCCGAGCCCGGTGGTGGCTGGCCTACACCCTCCTCAACAACCCCTCGCTGACAGCTTGCCGGAAAACCGCTCTCTCCGACCCCACAGTCAACGGCACCCCGCTCAGCCCCCCCAAGCCCTGACCTCCAGAGAAGCCCCCCCACCTCTCTCTGCCTCCCTTGCACACTCCTGTCCCATCCCTTTCCTGTCTCCCATTGACTCTCCTCCTACGCTGGCAGGAGTTTTGGGCACCTCTTGCCTCTCTCCAGCCTCTGGTCCCCCTCCCGTGGGGATGGGGCTGGTTTTTAGCTCTAGGTCCATGCTGAGCCACTGCCAAGACCCAGAGGTGAAGATAGAGCCAAGGCAAATGGGTCACCTCCAAGCCTGACGTATATGGAGAGGGATTGATGAGCCAAGCTGAACCCTTCAGGCATCTCAGAAACATCTTCTGAAGAGTCACTCCTGCAATGAGCCCACCAGCTCTCAACAGTTGGCTTTCCGACATGTGGCGAGGCAGGCACAAGTCCCCAGAACCAGGGCAGTAAGGAAGGAGGGAGAAGGTGTGTGTTTGCTTGTGGGGGGGGATCCTCAGCCAGACTGAGCACAAGGAGCTCCGGCATCTCGGCATGGTCTTCCCACAGAGAAGGTCCCTGCTGCCAACCCCATCCCCAGCTTCTCCCTTCCAGGGCTGATCCTGGCTCTCCTCGAGTGCCATACCAAACCCTGGGACTCTTTTATTTTTTATTCCCCAATATTGTGAAGGCTGAAATCCCCATCTGCTCTGCTCTGGGCCATGAGGTCCCAGAGCACTTGTTTCCTGCTCCCTGTAACTCTTGTCTCCTGGGTGCCTCTTGTTGCCACTCCATCTTGTATAAAGCCAGTGGTTCCCCAGGGCCAGTGACCCTCTGAGGGAGCTGAGCTTGAATCCTTAGAAAGCAGTTTTACACCTCGCTTGGATGTGCCAAGTCGGGGAACGTTAATAAATCACATACCTCATTCCTATCCTCAGGGTGTGCTTGGTCTATTGGCCGTTGCTGAATAAGCCAGACCCGGCAGAAGGGACACGAGGACCATTGTAGACATGTCTCTGGGTTGGTTGGGACCGACCTTGCTCAGCAGAGGCTTTGTGGTAGGTCTGCTTGACCTGGGGGTGAAGGGACCAAGTCTGTGATTCCTTCTCCCCGCCTCAGGGCAATTTGAAGGCAAAGCTGACCAATTTGCTTTCCCATCAAAAAGTTTGTCCCCTGAACCACAGCTCCCATGAAGGATGGGAACTGAAACAAAGGTAGGTGTCCAAGGTGTTGCTGGGTCACCTCTTGCCATAATGTGTCCCTTGAAAATCCTGCCTTTGGTGGCTGGAAGGATGCCTCGTTTCAATCCACTGTTGCAGGCTGGACTTGTGGCAGGTCGTAGTGGTGGTTCCTTACTCTTCCATCTCAACACCATCTCTTTGAGGCACCTTTGAGACTTTTCAGTCCATCCTGCATGCAGCAGGGCTACTGGGCCATCCTCTTTGCTCAATGGGGTGATTGATCGATGACGCTCCGAGGGCTGGAGCCCCTCTGCTGTGAGGACAGGCTGAGAGAGTTGGGGGGGTTCAGCCTGGAGAAGAGAAGGCTCTGGAGAGACCTTAGAGCCCCTTCCAGTCCCTAAAGGTGCTACAGTAAAGCTGGGGAGGGACTCTGGATCAGGGAGGGGAGCCATAGGACGAGGGGGAAGGGTTTGACACTGGAAGAGGGGAGATTGAGATGAGATCTGGGGAAGAACTTCTTTGCTATGAGGGTGGTGAGAGCCCAGGTTGCCCCGAGAAGCTGTGGCTGCCCCATCCCTGGAGGGGTTCAAGGCCAGGTTGGATGGGGCTTTGAGCAACCTGGTCTGGTGGGAGGTGTCCCGGCCCAGGGCAGGGGGTGGGACTGGATGATCTTTTAAGGTCCCTTCCAACCCAAACCATTCTGTGAGCCCTTCCCCCCAGGGATCTCCTTGGAGATGAGCAGATCTGCTCTTGGCAGGCTTTCAAGGACCCCACGCCCTCTTGCTGGGGTGCTCTGCAGCACCGTTGGTGTGGTTTGGGGGTGAGCAAGGCTTTGGGATTTGCCTGGGGGGTCCTGGCATCTGCCCACAACACTGAAGCTCCCTGGGTGGGAGCCATCCTTTTCCCCAGGAGCCTGACACACCCCTCTCTCTCCCCCCCCACCCCAGCCCAGCTTCATCCCAGTGAAGAGAGGGGGGGTTCCCAGCCTTCCTCTGCTGCCCCAACAGCCACCCACTGTGCTCGGATGCTCAAAGCCCTGTCGCATCCGCTGCCCTGACCAACACCGCTTTAATCTCATTTGATTACTGTCTGGCACATAGTACGATGTCACCAGACCGGGTGACAGTGGTGGCACCAGAGGCAGATCTGGATCATTTTCTCTTTAAGACAGCAGGAGCCCGAGGTGCGATTCCTGCTGTTTTCCCAGCCCTGGGGTGTGCGTGTCTGAGCAGAGGAGAGATGCCGTGCTGATGGGTGATGGGTGTCCTGCCTCTGTCAGGCGAAGAGATGCCCGAAGGCAAAGCCTTCTCCTTTCCCTTGCAGCCCATCCCAAACCATCTCCGGCCTCCTGGGAGGCACTGGGGCTTTGAAGGCAGCCTGGGTAATCCCTGAAATCTTGTACAGCTCTGGGCCATGGGTGGAGCTGGATTTCAGCATCTGTTTACACAGCCCTGCCCGAGGCTTCTTGGAGATGTCTTGGCTGGGATCGAGGTGAGAGATGACAGCCCTGGGAGGAAGACATTGGTTGACTTGTTTTCTTTCCTTACTTTGACATAAGCCCCGGGGCTGAACCAAGCTCTTCTTCCTGGTGGCTTCTCGCCTCCTCTCTAAACCCCCAATATTGCTACCGCCATGGGACAGCTCTGCCCCTGGGCATCCACAGGCTTCTCCACCCACCCTTGAGGTGGTTCAGAGAGCTGATCCCACTGAAAGCCATCGTTTACAAAAAGTAGGGAATGGAAATTGAGGTCTGGGTCATGCTGTGGCTTTGCAAACGTGAGGGACAGAGAGGACCTGAGGTGGCATCCCCTATGTGCACCAGCTGGGGGTGGTGTGGCCAAGTGAGGCAACACCTGCTACATCCAACCCAGGAGCTGTGCGGCAGGATGTCCTGTTTGTTATGAATGAGAGATGCTTAATATCACCAATAATTTGCTATAGAAGCTCTGAGTAAGCTTGGCAAACACATAGCAATTCACCTTCCTGGTGACAAAACAGCAGAGCTGGGGGGAGCAGCAGCTCTGCAAGGCAGGCAGAGACTTTCAGACATGGCTTATGGCTGCTGGGAGCCCAAATCTTATGGTTTTTTATCCTTATCCCGGGCTGCAAACCCTGTTCCCAGCTGAGGCTGCAAGACCAAGCTCCCCTACCCCGCTATTCCTGGGCAAGCAGGGAGGGAAGGACTTCTGCTGGGATAAAATAGAAGTTAAAAGTTGTATGCTGTGAAACGAAACCAAAACTCTCCTTGGGGCCGGGATGTTTTTCATCCTTTCTGCCTGTAATGGGAAAAATATGCGCCTGCCTGTTAGCATCAAAGGCCGTTCGTGCCAGGAGGTGCTGGCTCTTTCTGCCTCGGGACCCCCACGGAGACCTCGGCGCCATACCCGGGACAGTGTTGGCATGTGGCAGCCCCTCGCCGGCCCCTGTCCTTACCCCGCCAGCTGGCTGGACACCAGAAACTGGGGCTGGAGAGCTGGTGTGGAGGCTTGAGGCTCCAGGATGGCTGCTTTTCAGCTGGTTTTGGCATCGCTGCCTTCCCCTGCCTGCTGCAGGCAGCGATGGAGGGGGATTTTGGGGTACCCCATAAACGCATCCTCCCTCCAGGGTCATGGTGGGAGGATGCTACAGTGCTGGAAGGAGGGCTTGGGGGGGAAAGGGAGGGGGGGGGGGGGGTCGAGGGGATTTGGGGGTGCACAGAGTCAGCACGCATCAGCTTGTTTAAAAAAAAAAAAAACAAACCAAAACGTATTTATTGCTGTCCATACAGCTTCAGTTATAAGGCGAGGGTGGCTGCAGGGGTCCATCCAGCTCCCCCAGACCAGCACTGGCAGAAGGCATGAGAGCCGGATCCCCCCCACCCCATGCCTCAGGATCGGGGACATGGAGATGCTCAGCCACCCCACCATGAGACAAGGGGTCCCCCAGCACCCCAGGGTATATATGTCCCGCGTGGGAATGCTAAAAGCACTTAAGGAATGTGTTTATAGGTCAGCTCAGCTTCTCTCCGTCATCTGGGTTTTCCCAGTCTTTCTTCCTACCGCTCCATCCTACAGCGCCCCCCCCCCCCCCCCCCCCAGCTTGGTTTCCTGTCAGAGAGGAGCACTGGGAAATTATTTTGATCTCTTTGGGCTCAATCCCTCAACCCCTGCCGGGGTCGGAGCCGGAGCAGCACAGCTCGGTGGGTCCAGCCCAGCCGAGCGTTTTGGACTGCAGGCTTCAACGGTGAAAGGGAAGAGGAGAAAAAAAAAAAAAAAAGTAAAAAATCAGTTGTGTCACATCTGGGAGAGGTACAGAGGGTGGCAGGGCCTGGTCCTGCAACACGTAGGGGGGGTGCAGGCACCTTGAGTGCTCCCAGCACCCGGCCAGCAGGAGCCCTTTGTGCTCCTGCAGGCATGAAACCTGTGGGAAAGCTTCTCCTGCTCCACCAGATGGCCTGATCCAAGCCATGGCCCCATCCAACATGTCCTACCATACCTATCCTGCTTACAAAGCCCCATCCTACCTCTGTCCCTCAAAGCCATGTGCCCTGGGACTAGGCTATTCCACTCTCAGACTGGTCCTTCTGCTCCTGGCACTTCACAGGAGGTTGGTGGTAGGATGCACCTGGCCAAGGCCCCGGGCACTGGTCACAGTGAGGATGTCCTCTTTGGTGCCGCTGGACCCATAGGAGCCTCTTTGCGAGGGATCCCCTCACTGCTGCAGGTGGAGGAGGGCTCATGGTGGTGGGCTCAGGGGTGGGTGATGGTCATCCTGTTGAGGGTGGACTTTAATCCTGCAGCCGCACTTTGGTCTCAGGAGGGAGGTAAGTCAGGAGGTGGCAGATTTGGGTGCCTGGAAAGCGACAGCAGGGTGAGGATCTGCTCTACATCACCCAAGCTTATTTGAAGCTCTCAACTAATGGAGCCCAGCCCTGTCCCCCACCTAAGGAGGGTTTGAACAACCAGCCCTGGGCCTGAGTCTCAGCCCCCTTTGACTCCTGACCGCCCACAGTTCCCAGAAGCTCAGCAAAGGCATGGCACTACGAGAAGATAAATGCTACAGAAAGAGGGGGAACCCCCGAGGCACCGTTTCCTTCTCCCCCCTTAACAGCAGAGCACGATGCCCAAAGCCAGCAGGAGGGTCCCCAGGTGGACCTGGGGCACCACTCCTCCAGACCTGCTCTTTGACTCCCTTGGCATGTGGTAAACGATCACCAGCTTTTCTCCAGCACCAGAGGGATCCATTTCATCCCCCTTGTAGCAGCTCCGACCCCCGAGGTGGCTGGCTTGGGGGTCATCTTGGAGCAGGTCTTCAGCTGGATTCTCCGACCCAGCCAAGGCCACATTGACCGAGACATCCCTCATGCCCACATCATTGACAGCAAGGCAGGTGTAGATGCCTTCATCCTCCTTGCGGAAGTTGGGGATGGCCATGGTGCCATTCTTGAAGACCAAGAAGCGCTCTTGGCTCTGCTTGACGTTTCCATCCCGCGCCACGTTGGGCCCGTTGATCTCCACACGGCGGCTAGAGGTCTGGATCTTCCACCTGATCTCTGGTGGAGGGCTGCCCGCCACGCTGCAGTGCAGGGTCAGGGTGAGGCCATCGTACATGACGGTGTTGTCCAGGTTGGAGAGGTAGGTGAGCTGCACGGAGGGGGCAATGCAGTGGTGGTCGGGGATGTCCGTCACCGCCCTGCCCTTCAGCCTGCTGGGAGCCACACACAGGGTAGACCCCCCCTTGGTGATGGAGACGGAGGTCTTCTCAGTCCACTTCTTCAGCCAGAAGACCTTGCAGGAGCAGTTGAAGGGGTTGTTGAAGATCTGCAGCTGGGACAGGGAGGGCAGGTGATCAAAGGTGCCCTCGGCCAAGGTGGTCAACTCATTGTCGTTGAGCCAGAGGGAGCGCAGGTCCTTCAAGGACCGGAAAGCGTCCCAGGGCAGCCCGGCCAGGCGGTTGTTGTTCATCTTCAGGATCTGCAGCCCACTGAGGTTACGGAGGTCCTGCCAGGGGAAATCTGCTATCTTGTTGTGGCTCAGGTCCAGGTTCTTCAGGTGCACCAACAAGGCGAAAGCTCCCGGTTCCACCACCCCAATCTGGTTGTAGCCCAACCACAGCGACTGCACTTCGGGCACCTCGGCGAAGGAGCCCTGCCCCAACCAGCCGATCCTGTTGGCCGACAAAGTGAGGATGGTCACGTTGGAAGACAACCCCTCGGGTACCTCCTGCAGATCCTTGTAGGCGCACTCAGCCAACAGCCGCCCGTTCTTCTTGGTGGAGCAGGAGCAGGCACTGGGACAGGCCAGGCAGGGCCCCAGGAGCGCAGCCAGCCCCAGGCAGCAGAGCAGGGGCCTCATCCTTCCTCCTGGGAACGGAGACAGAGGGGGAATGAACCGGACGGGTCCAGCCAAGATGGGGATCTGCTTTTTCTTGCCAAGTACTGAGAGGAAGAAGCGGAAGAGCGGAGCATCCATGTGATTATCCCTAGCACTTCAGCTGGAAAAGGCTATTTGAAATAGCCCCTAATCTAAAGAAGGCATTTCCTCGCCAAAAGCGTGAGTGGGGAACTTCCCCCTAAATCCTTTCCTTCTCCTATTTAGGAAATGCCTCTTTTTGATCTTTGATGAAATACCACCCCCTCAGGATTCTGTTTCCCCAGGTTTTGGGATGAAAAGTGGGAGCTGGGGGTTCAGAGTTTGCTCCGTTTCTCCAACCACAGCTCTTTCACAACCAGCTTCGGCTGCAATTCCCCTAAACCATGGAGTTGCTGGGATTTTCAGCACGCCTTTCAGACCTCAAACCAACCCCCATCTCCATATTATTATTTTATTTTTTTTTCCATGTCATGGAAAAAACCCAGTGCTTTTTCTCAGCAAGAGAGTGTGGGGTCCCTGGCTGCTGGAAGTCTTTAAAGTGAAATATTTCTGAGCTAACTCCTTACTCCCCTCCTTCTTGCCTTGCAAAGGGGGCTGTGGATGCTGGGTTCCCGGCGCCTGGAAGCTGTGTCCCACCAGGGAAGAGGTTAACTGCGCCTCTGCGAGGAGCTGGCACCGAGACCCCTTTGTCTCTGCCTTGTCGGCAAGTTTTGCTGCTCCTTCCAGTCCCCAACCCTGTCATTTAAGGCGCGGGGGTGGGGTGGGGGGGAGATGGTTTATTGGCAACGGAGACGCTGAATAAGCCCTGCAAAACAACTCGGGGCGGGGGGGGGGGGGGGGGAGCGGCGGCAAAAGGGGACACAAAGGCTCCTACAAGGAGGTCTGCAGGGATAGACCAACCTAGAGCTGGGGTTCAAGGGATGGCAAAGGAGTTCTGGGGGTGATGGAGGAGTGAGAGCAGTGTGCGGGGCGCGGGGGGGGTTGGTTGATGCATTTAAAGCCCCTGGCTGGTGTGTTTTGGGGGTGTCCCCTATCCGTTCCAGCCCAACCGGCTCAGCGAGACGGGGCAGATCCCCATCATCGCGACTAAGCTGCGGGATGCAGGGGGGGGCAAGGCTGGGGGCGCACCCCCAGGTCAACAACGCGGGGGATGGGGTGTCCCGCCGGGGCAGGGGGGTCCTGCGCCGCTTGAGCTCTCCGAGCTCCGGCTCCCTCCCATCCCAGACCTTCCCCCTCCACCTCCAGCATCCCCCCCCCCCGGGGGTGCAGTTACCTCTCCCCGCCGCCTCTCTCGCTGCCCCACGGCCGGGGCGGACCGAGGCAGCCCCGGGGCGGCGTGAGCAAGGCCGGCACGTCGCATACCAGAGCCGTGAATAACCATCCAGCCCTCCCTCCTTCCCTCCCCGGCCCGGCCAGCCCTCTTTCCCCCCGGCCCCTGCTCTCCCCGACGGTCCCCGACCCCCCGTTCCCCTCCCCGGCCCCTCCTGCCCCTTCACCGGCAGCTTCGGGCGGACGGAGCCCGCTCGCCCTCGTTCCTCTGGAAGGGTGGAAAACGGGACCGCCGGTTGCCTCGGCCCTCGTCGGGCTTCTCCTTCCCCTCCCCGTCCCCTGGGCCTTTTTGTTTTCCATGGCACAGACCCACTCCTGCTGTCGGAAAAAGGCTGCGGGGGCCCTTCCTCCGCCCGCCCGCCTCCCCCCGGAGTTGCTGCCGCAGCCCAGCCGCTCCCGGACCCCCTCTCTGTCCCCCCGCCCAGAGCTGGGGGAGCATCCAGACCTCTGCCTTCCAGCCCCACATCTCATCTGCACTCACCCAAACCTCTGACCCTCACCCCCACCGTTCCCCCCACCCCGGTCTCATCCATACTCATCCACTGGCGACACTGGGGTGACTCTGGCAGGGTCCATCTTGTCGCATCCCTTGGAGGGGACATCTGGGGGACAGGGCGGGGGGTGAGCAGCTTCTGGTGGTCGTGGGGAGGCTGCTGACCGGTGAGTTGCCTCTGAGAGGGGGGTGAAAGGCTTTGGGGTGTTGGGGGTGGCAGGACACCGCACTGCAGGGCTGGCTGGGGCTGGGGTAGGGTGGGAAGGAGGGTGGGTGGGTGCCCAGAGGCTGGTGAGGGTCACAGGAGGGAAGAGGACAAGCCATCAAGGTACAGGGCTGTCACCCAGAGCCGTCTCCTCTGCCCTGCAATAAACTGCTGATAAAAGCTTTTAAAAATAAACCACGGTGCGTTCATCCTGCAGCCCCCCCCACCCCCCTCCTCCCGCCTGGCAGGACCACTCAGGCAGAGGTGGGCATTCAGGACCGGGATGCTGAACGGGTCCTTGCTCTCTTCCCACCTGTACTCATCCACTGGCCAAATTGGGACAATGGTAAGAAACTCGCTGGCTGTGGGGCTGGTGTTGGAGCAAATCGTGGTGCAAATGGCCCCCAGCATCTGCAGTGGTACAAGGACCTCCACCCCGGAGCAAACCAGACCCTCCTTGGAAAAGCCTCTGAGCAAGATGAAGGTGGAGTGGGGTGGGGGGGGAACTGGATTTCCTCCCCCACCCCAGGAGAGCTTCAACTCCGTGTATCCCAGCCCTAGCTCCCTGTCTTCACACTTGTGCTGACGCAGCTGTTGCCGAGGCCAGGCTGTCAACAGGATTGGACTTAAAAATAGTGCCATGCAAGGGAAAAGGGGGATTATTTTGAATCTAGAGCAGTTCATTGGGGCAGGGGGAGGGGGCCTTCTAGGTTGGCCGCTGTGGGACGTGCTGGTGTGCTGGGTGAGCTAGGGATTTTGTCCATGGGGGTCAGGACCTGCTTTGCAAGGCCCTTGTTGGGGGGTCTCACTGCCCCTTTTGGGTGTGATGCTCTCACTGCTAAGGGGTTGCTACCTGACAACCCCCCCATGGGTTGATATCACTGGTGCCCATCATCCTGCAGCGGGGCAGGCTGATGTCAGGCTGGAATAGGGTGGTCCATCAGCCCACCATACTGTGAAGCAGGTCCTGGATATCTTCGGAGCCCATCTGGGAAGGTTCTGGGGCTCTGAAGCAGTGGAGGACGCAGAACAGAGGTGACTGCCAAGGACCAAATCTAATTCTGCCCACTCCTACCCAGGGAGCAGATGAAAGATGCTCTTCTGACCACTTCTATAGGGACCCCAGACTCCACCTGTGACGCCCACCAAGGCACAACCTCTCCGGTGGGTGACAGCTGTAGTGCTGCTGGTGACTGTTCCACAGGGGGGCACGGCCATTCTTTTTCCCCTTCATTTTTTTTTATCTGGGATAAGTGATAATTTGGGGATGGGGAGGGACGAAAGCTTTTCTATTGTGGGGCTGTCCCTGGCAGGGGGTGCCAGACGCCTTCCCACAAGTTTAGGTGACACCATCAGCGTGTGACAGCCCGGGCTGCGTGGGCGCTGAGCATGTCACCATCATGCGTGGGCACATCCCACGGGCTGGTGACAGGCTCTGCCGAAGGGTTAATGTCTCAGAGGGGGCCGAGCCATCCTGCTGGGATGCTTTAACCCTTTCCAGCCCCTCCTGGGCATGGAGGGAGGGGGTGGGAGGATGCAGAGCTCCGTCCCTCACCCCTTCTCCTGCCTTTGGGCACCAGGCGCTAATTAGTGCCCTCCTGAAAAGGAGCAAATCTCTGAGTAATCCAGCCTGGGTAGGTAGCTCATCACACAGAGATTCCCTGTAGATACATTAGGCGGGGAAATCTATTACTCTCTAATTAGACAAAGGCAGAAATGATTGTTCTTTTTCTCTGCCGTACGTGTTTCTGCGCGTGAAACTCAATTATAAGTGTATCCGCAGGAGGGGGTTTGGCTACAAGGGGGAGTCTCCGCTTGGCACGGGGTTTCAAAAGCTGGAGCGAGCACCTGGGCCGCTGCCGAACAGCCTCACATTCCTGGGATTTGGGGGATTTGGGTGGGCACCCCCCCCTCACCCGCCGCTTCTTGGCTTGCCAACCTGCTTGCTTTGTCTCTCCCCCGCCCCGTTCCCTGCAGCAGGAGAAAGATGCGAAGGCTGGACTTAAAATAGAAAGCCGTCCTCTGGAGGCTGGAGAAATGAGTGTTTGCTCCAAGGGGGGGGTGGGCTCTGCTGGGACACAGAGGCTGTGTTTGAGGAGGCGAGGGGTTCCAGTGGGGCTTGAGGGCCCACCCATGGGTGCTGGTGAGCGGGGGACCATCCCCGCACGACGGCGGGGCGCCGCCTCTCAAGCAGGGACACTCGGAGGGCAAGTGGCTTCATGGCTCCTGATAAGAAAAGCAATCAAAGGCAGCCTTAAATCTTCGCCGTGTAATTGTGGGTTTAAATCATCAGCGGGACGAGAGGGGAGTGCTCCCGGCTGGGCTGGGGAAGGGGGCATAAATCCACCGGGCACCTTCTTAGCACCCCCAGTCTGGGGACTGGGAGTTCTTGGGGACTGGGGTGACACTAACCCCTGCCCAGGCAGCCCTGTCCTGTCCCCAGCACGGCTCTGCGGGGTGACACGGTGCCTGGAATATTGTCACGTATGTACATACGTACAGGTTGTGTGTAGGAGATAAGCCTCGGGCATACGTGTGTGTGGAGAAAGAACATGGAGTGTGGATATTTAGTGTGTATTTGTACATGTGTTGAGCATACGTTAACCTGTGGGCATAGATACATAGAGCTTATACAAATTATATGTATATATTGTATATCTTCTTACTGCACACATATGTATATAGTGTATGAGCAGTGGTATGTCTGTAGAGAGAGTGTGTGTACGTGCTGGGGGAATAATTGTTTGTACTTTTCTATATAGTGAGTTTATAGAGAGTATATATTTGTTTTATTCTATTTCCATACATATGCTGTATTCACGCACATTTATATTGTGTGCATAGACTGAGTACATACGAAATGTGTCCGCACATGACAATTATTTCTGCATATACATAGTGACTATATATATATAAAGAAGCGTAGCCAGCATAAATGCGTATATATATAGTGTGTTTCTATCTACGTATATAGCATGAGTGTGAGTTATATATAATATGCAGATACAGAAATACAGAAATATAACATATATACTATATGCTGCGTGGTCGAAGGGTAGAAATAAATGTATATGTATTTATAATGTGTGTGTTTGTGTGTGTGTGTGTGCGTGCTGCGCCTGTAGCTGCGGCGATGTGTCACCGCGCCGTCTCCCACCTCCTCGGGGTCCCCTCGGCCGTGCCGGGCTGTACCGGGGGCTGTACCGGGCAGAGCCAGGCGGTAGCGGGGAGGGAGGGGACACACACACACACACCAGGCGCAACCTCCCCCTCGCCCCCGTCAAGCACGGACCCGGTTCCACTTTCAATCCCTTTTATTGACTCTTTCACAGACAGAAGCTCGTAGAAAGGCGCCCGCGGCTCTCACCGATCTCGGGGCTCCCGGGGACCGGAGTGGGGGGGGGAGGGGGCGGCGGTGGCGACCCCTCGCCTCCCGGGAGCCCCTCTTTCCCTTCCTCCTCCCCCCCACCGCCCGCCCGCCAGCAGCACGGGCACGTCTACGGCACAGACACTTGGCTACAAGGCTACTCTATCCAACACACATCGAAGGGCCCCGCCGGGCCAAGGGGGGGTCGGGACGGGACCGGGAATGGGGCGGGGGGGGGGGGAGGAGGATGGGGGGGTCGGGCCGCCCCCGCCATCTCGGGGAGCGGGCGGGGGGCGCGGAGCTGTCCAGCCCCGCCGGGTGCTGAACGGAGCGGCGGGGAAGGCACCGGGGGATCCTCGGCACCCACCGGGCAGCATCAGAGCCCGCACCCCGGTACCCACCGGGCAGCGGGGAGGGGTTGCCACCGGGGAGCCCGCGCACCTACCGGGGAACGGAGAGCACCTCCGGGGAGTGGGGAGCCCCGACACCCACCGGGGAAAATAAGGATGCACCGGAGCGCGATGGGCACCCCACCGGGGAGCGGCGGGGACCGGACCGAGGCGCGGCGGGGACCCACCGGAGAGCGGCGCGGAGCGGGGAGCGGGGAGGATAACGCCGAGGGGGGGCGGGGACCGCACCGGGCTGCGGCGGGGCTCGCAGCGGGGCTCGGTGGGGCCGCACCGGGGAGCGGCAGGACCAGAGACCGGGGAGCGGAGGGGACTCACCGGAGACGGAGGGAGCGGCGAGACCGGACCGAGGAGCGGCAGGGACCCGCCGGGGACTGAACTGTTTCCAGGAAAAAAAAAAAAACAAACCAAAACAAAAAAAAATATTTGGGGATACGGGGGTAAAAAAAAAAAAAAAAAGGCAAATTACCCATTTTTTCTCGTTTTTTCGTTTTTTTCCTTTCAGGGGAAAGAAAATACGGGCCGAGCAGAGGGCAGAGGCGGGCGGGGGACTGGGAATCGTTGCGGTGTTGGCGCCGAGCCCAGAGCGAGGACCGCCGGTAAGTCAAAACGGAAACGAAATCGTGGGAGAAACGTCCCGCCTGCATCGAGCATCCCCGGGGTCGAAGCCCCTTCCCCGGGGACCTGCCGCCTGAGGGAGGAGGAAGAGGAGGAGGAGGAGGAGGAAGGTCCAGCGGGCGTCGCTGGGGATGCTCCCGTCTTTCCTCGGAGGAAAAGCAGCGGCGGTGCCCCGGGAGGCGGGGAGGGGGCCGAGGGGAGGTGGGGATCAGGGTGGGGTGCGGAGGGGGTGCGGGGAGGCTCAGCGGGGACGCTGCCGGTAGTTGCCGTTGATCTCCTGGGAGATGGTGACAGCCTCGGCGCCCAGCGGCAGCTTGTCACTGTACTCGGAGCGGACCTCGAACTCCTCGCCATTGGCTTTGGATTGCGACTCCGCCATGGAGCTGGCTGCCACGCTTTCCTCTCGCTCCAACTCCGGAGCCCCTTCGGCTTCTCTCCTCCTCCTCCGCCTGCCTCCTTCATCGTCATCCTCCTCCTCATCATCTTCTTCCTCCACGTCCGCTTCCCCCACCTCACTGGGATTGTAGTTCTTCTCAGACTCCAGGTAGGAGGCACGGGGGTCAAAGTCGGCAGCCATGTGCTTCTCCATCTGGTCCGGGTTCTGGGCCTTCATGATGAGCTTGTAGGTCTTCCCTTGGTACTTGGAGAGGAGGTGGCACCATGTGGCCCCCATCAGGGGTAAGGTGGCCAGCACCAGCAAGAAGATGCTCACAACCACGATGATGATGAGGGAGGGGATCTCTTTTTTGGTCGTGAAGACCACTTGGACCTGGCAGTCCTCCCCCAGGTAGGTGAGACACACGGAGTAGTTGGTGCCAGGGTTCAAGCCCTGGAACCAGTACGAGTTCACCCCTTCCTCGATCTTGGACCACTGGACTAAGGCGTGGCCCTGGCTGCTCTCCTGGCACAGGTAGAGCATCCTGAGGTGGACCTTCTCGGGCTGCATGTAGGTGGGTGTGAGCTGTACCCGGGCATCACGCTCTGACACGTCTAAAGCGATCACCCCCAGGTCGAACGTGTGCTGCTTGAAGTCACCACTCTGGTTGAAGGCGTGGTTGGAAATGTACTTGCTGGTTTGCGTGGAGCCACACTTCTTCTCAAAGGGTGGAAGCTGGAAAGGGACTTGCCCATCTCCCGTGGACTCTGTCCCAGCTGCCGAGGATGGTTGGCTCTGCCGGGTGGGATCGAGGGGTTTGTTCCTTTCATCTGGCATGAGCACACTGTTCTTTGCTCCCTTGGCCCCAGGCTTCTTGTCACCTGGCTGTGCTTTACCTCCCAGTGGGTCCCTCTTGGGCTGCAGTGGGTATTTCTGGGTGCCCGCCACCGCCACGTTGACTGAGGTCTGGTTGCTCCCCATTTCGTTGGTGGCCAGGCAGGTGTAGGTGCCTTCTTCCCGCTTGCTCAGGTGGGGAATCAGCAACGTGCCATTCTTGAAGACCAAGAAGCGCTCAGGGTCCTGTTTGGGGAGGTCCTTCCCAGCGCTTTCCTTCGGGTTGCCATTGAGCTCCAGAGTTTGGCTGGAGGTGCGGATCTTCCAGCTCACTTCGGGTGGTGGGGTGCCCGTCACAGCACAGTGCAGCGTCAGGGTGAACCCATCAAAGAGCTCCGTGGTGTCCAGGTTGGGGTAATAGGTGAGCTGTACGGTAGGCGAGGTGCACTGCATGTCTGGGATCTTCCCCACCGGCACTCCTCGGAGCTGCTCCGGGAGGGCACAAGTGATGGAATCCTTCTCAGGGATGGAGATGAGCGTGCTGTCCATCCACTTCTTCAACCACTGGAGCTTGCACGAGCACTCGAAGGGGTTGTTGTAGATCTGCAGGTGGGAGAGGGAACTAAGCGAGTCGAAGATTCCCTCTGCAAGGCTAGTGAACTTGTTATTGTTGATGCGTAGGGACCGGAGATCCTTCAGGGTGTGGAAAGCCCCCTGAGGGACCAAAGCCATGTGGTTATTGTTCATCTTGAGCAGCTGGAGAGCGCTGAGGTTGTAGAGGTCCTGCCAGGGGAAGTCCACGATCTGGTTGTGGCTGATGTCGAGGTTTTTCAGCTGCACCAGGATGGCAAAGGTACCGGGCTCGATAGAGCGGATCTCGTTGTGTGCCAACCAGAGGGAGGTGACCTGGGTCACTTCCACGAAGGAACGCCGCTGCAGCGAGGTGATCTTGTTGGCCGAGAGGCTGAGGGTGGTCACGTTGGAAGGCAACCCGGTGGGCACCACTTGAAGATCCTTGTAGGCGCAGTCGGCAAACTGGTGGGCGTACTTGTCCACGCAGGCGCAGGGCTCGGGGCACGCCCGGGCCAGGCCGAGCAGGGCCACCAGCCACAGGGACAGCAGCGGGGCCATCTCCCCCTGCCAAGGGACACAAGGGGGCTCTCAGGGCTCCCGCCCCCTCTCCCCGCCCCGCTCCCGGCCCCACTCCCCGCCCGGCGAGAGGCGGCGGCGGGGCCGCGCCCCATTGTCTGTGCCCGGCTCCCCCCGGCTGCCGCCCCCTCGCCCCTCGCTCCTTCTCATCCCCTCTTCCCCCGTCCCTTCCTCTCCCCCGTTTTCCTGCCTTTCCCCTCCGCTCTTCCCACCTTTCTCACTCTCTTTCCTTGTCTTGTTCGCGCTTTTACTCTACCCCACCCCCCCCAATAAAATATAAAAAATCTCGTTTTCTTCCTTCTTTGCTTTAATTTCTCCTTTTTCTACTATTTATTTGGCTTTTCTTTCTTTCTCTCTTTCTCCTTCCAGCCTTTTCTCTCTTCTTCTCCCCACTTTTCTCCATCCCTTCTCCATCTCTCCTTAGTTTTCTCCTTCCCTATTTTCCGCTCTCCCCTGCCCCTGTCCCCCTCCCTGTGTGTGTGTGTCCCGCCTCGCCACACCGGGGGTGACCCCGCACCTTACCCGCTCCTAAGTGGCGTTAAGCGACACGCAGCCCTTCTCCTCGCCGTTATCGGTCCTCCGCATCCTCCTCCCGATCCCCGTCCCTGTGGCACGGAGGAACCTCCGCCAGCCCGGACACGAGGGTGAGGGGGGCGGCGAGGAACAGGGGGTGGGAGGGGTGGGGGGGTGGACACCCCACCCGTACCCCCGCACCTCTCCGGGCTGAGCTGCGAGCCGGAGCGGGGCCGTACGGGCACTGGGCTGCCGAGGCGAGGAGCGAAGGGAGGAATTAGCATTTCTGCCAGCCTCCCCCTCCGCACGGCTGCCCCCTCCCTCCTCGCCACCCCTTTCCCATCCCACCACCCACCCACCGCCGCCGCTCGCCAGCCTCCGGCGGGGGACGGAGCCGGTTGCTACCCGGGGGGGGGGGGAAGGGAGATGCGGCACCCCCCCCACCCCACCTCACCACCCCCCTCTCCCAAAATAAAAATAATACCCGTAACAAACGCCTTCCCCTCAGAGCAGCGAGTACAACTCACACGCACTTGGCAGCAGCCATAATCCAGCCCCCCCCCGCGCGGCTCCCCACTTTCCCTTCAGGTCGCCTCTTCCCTGTCGTCCCCCCCCCACACGGGAAGGACAGGGATGCCGTCGGGGCGGGACACGGCTACCCCCGTCCTCCCAGGACATGGCGGAGCCTCAGCCTTTTGGGAAGGGTTTGTGGACGGGGAAATGGGGCTCGGGACGCAGCCCAGCCCTCCCGGTCGCCCCCTTTCCCCCTCCTTTCCCCGCCCCCCCCGTGCTGCCGCCCCCTCCCTTGCCCGGGCGATGCGGTATCTCTGCGGGGCGAGGCGCGGCGTGTGCCGCCGCCCCCGCCCGTCCCGTCGCGGCTGCTTCCCTTCTTCATCGAACGCAAAGAGCTTTCAAGCATTCGAGGGGAGAGGGAAGGAGATGCGGGGGGCGGGGGGGGGACCAGGACAGTACCGGGGGGGTTGCCGAGGGTTCCCGGGACCGGACCGTTCTTCCTCATCTTCCTCCTGGAGGTTTCAACCCTTTAGAAAGGCGCGGTAACGGCGAGCCCTCTGTCCCCTCCGCAGTTTCGCCACGACGTGGGGGTCTGTTTTTCCCACCGCACTAGCCCCCCCTCCCGCCCCGGCCCTGCCCCTCGCCTCTCCCCCCACCATGAGAAACCCGAGAAATCATTGATTTTGTGAGCGGGATCGATTCCTGCCTCCCGCCATCCCCCCCCCTCCCCCCCCCCCCCACCCCGCATCCCTCCATCTCCGCCCCACCGGGAGCTCTGGCGGGGCGGGGGTGGGGGGGCAGAGGCGGGCTCCGCGTGGGTCAGTCCGGTCCTCCCGGTGTCCCTGGCCCGGATCTATCGCGACAGTCAGGCTACGCCCCGCCGCGGGTGCTGGGCACGCCCCGGGGGGCTCCGGGGTTAGGAAGGGCCGGGGGTTTTGGGGAGCGGGGGCGGGGGGGGGGGGGAGGGTTCGCCTCTTCCTGCTTGCCCACAGGCAAAGCCCTCTCCCTCGGGCAGGGGGACCCGGCTCCGCATCCCTGCCCCGAGGCCACGGGGATGGGCGTGTTCTCCCAAGGACGAGGAGCGGGGCGGGGGGGCGATGGCTGGAGGCACAGAAAGGACAGCAAAACGCCAAGTCTGATCCTCGATGCGGGCTCCAGGCACCTCCACCCTCCCAGGGGCCGTGTCCAAAGCCTCCCCTCCCCCCACCCCAAGCCTGACGCCTGGTGCCCTGGGACCATCTCAGCCAAAGCCAGCAGCCCCAGATGTGCCTCAGTTTCCCTTCCACCCACGGGGTGGGTGAGGTGCTCAGGTGACGTGCCATCACCAGAAATACCTTGTTTCCATGCAAGTGAACCAACACCGTCCGAGTGTTGCACTGTGGCCACCTACACCACGACTGTCACCACGCTCTCTGGTACAATTTCGGCCCAGTCCGACTGACGATTCCCAGAAAAACCCTGGGAATGGTCCAGGGGACTATCCTGAGCAGATCATCAAGGTCACCTCACTTTGGGGGGGGCTGCAGATGGGTCAAGACAGAGGGAGGCACGGCTCCAAATCCAGCACAGACACCTGCAGGGCAGCGCTTCCACATCTCCCTTCCCGCTGGAGTTGGGTTCGAGCTGCCGTGGTGCTCTCAGCATCTTCGGGGCTGAGCCATGACTCACTCCCTTCCCATCCCCGCGGCTGGCTGGTGGCCCAAGCATGCCCTCACCCTTACCGTGACACCCTCCCAAGCACGAGGAGTTTGCAGCTCAGGGAATTACGGCATCAGACATTTGGATGTTGTGGTTTATAGGCATTTTCCACCCCCAACCCCCCCGCCTCCCTGCTCTGCTCACTTTCTGAATGCCTCCGGGCTGTCAGCCTCTCCCAAGCCCCACAGCAAGGAGTCTCGTGGTCAGCGGGGCAGCACCTGGGGGCACAGCATCTCCAAGCAGGCCAGCTGTGTACCCACCCTGCTCCCCACCTCTCGCTGTCATGTTATTGCATGTCCCAAGCTCGCCACACCGCCATGGGGCTGCAGGACCATGGGTCAGTCCTTGATGGTGTTGACCCATGGCTGGGGCTTGAGCTGCAGAGCTCAGGTGGGAGACACAGGGCTGAGAAGTTGCTTTGAGGAGCATGAAAGTAGTTTAAGATGCCACAAGGACGCAGCCAACACGGAGAAGATACTTTCTGGCTTGGCTGCTATCCACTGTGCTACGCTGAGCTCTTCCCAAGATGCCTTCATTCATCATGCAAGAGGAAGAAACCCAAGCGTCCTAGATACAGTGGCAGCGTTTCAGGAGCATTGGAGGCAGCGTGTTGTGCCAGAAACGGATCAGGAGATGAAGCACGTGTGACAGGATGGATAATGCATCCCTCCTCCTGCTCCTGAGGGCCAGACCTTAACCTACATATGCTGGAGGTCATCATAACATGGAGCTGCATGGCATGAGTTCCATCATCTACCCACCTCCACATTCACACCTCCCCAGTGGACACGATGTGTGGGGTTTGTGACACCACTTGTGCCTCAGTTTCCCATGGGCTGAGCACAGGGAATAACAATAGTACTCTATGGCGGCTTTTCAGTGCCCTCGGATGAGAGCTCCAAGAGAGGATGGATGGAGGATGGAGGGGTGGATGTATGGAGGGAGGGATGGATGGATGGATTGGTGGGTGGATGGATGGATGGATGGATGGACAGATGGATGATGGATGGATGGATGGATGATGGATGGACGGATGGACAGATGGATGGATGGGTGGGTGAGTGGATTGGATGATTAGATGGATGGATGGATGGTTGAGTGGATGGATGGATGGATGGATGGATGGTTGGTTGGATGGATGGATGGATGGATGGACAGATGGATGATGGATGGACGGATGGATGATGGATGGATGGATGGACAGATGGATGGATGGGTGGGTGAGTGGATTGGATGATTAGATGGATGGATGGATGGTTGAGTGGATGGATGGATGGTTGGTTGGATGGATGGACAGATGGATGATGGATGGACGGATGGATGATGGATGGACAGATGGACAGATGGATGGATGGGTGGGTGAGTGGATTGGATGGTTGGATGGATGGATGGATTGTTGAGTGGATGGATGGATGGATGGATGGATGGATGGATGGATGGATGGATGGACAGACAGACAGATAGAAGAGCAGGCTGTGGGGCTGTCAGCCTCTCCTTCTCACACCACACCTGCCTCAGCCCTAGGCACCCTAAGTCTCAGCATGCTCCTAAACATGTGACAAGCAGAAGTTGGGATGGAGGCCAGGTCCACAGCTTGTGTTGATCATTGCAGCTCTGGGGACAGGTGTCCCACTGGTATAAATGAGGGCAGACTTCCAGCTGCAGGAATCACTGGATTCAACGCTGTGGTCAATGAGGGTTTGTTGATTTACACCATTAATGTCCAACTGGTGTCTGACGGAGGAGCCCTCCTCACCGTGCTGGTCAGGGGCATTGCCTATTTAAGGAGGAGAAGGCCAAGCCCCCCATTTGGACTCTCCTGGCTTCTCTTGCTTCTAGCCCCAAGTCAGCTCCTCCAAAATCAGGTGAGTGCACAAACCACCACCTGGAGATCATCCTGACTGGCCGGAGGCGAGGTGGCTTCTCCTTCCATCTAAACAAGGTTTCCCTCAGCTTTGCCTCACTGCTTCTCCAGGTATTCAAGCATCCTGACCACCCTGTCCTTGCCTTTGGTGCTCCATGGGATGAAAACCTGTTCAGATGTTAGCAGGCTGATGTTTTTATTAGAAATATAATCCAGGCAACCTTCCTCGGAGCACGTCTTCCCCTGCCTTGGACTTCCACCCACCCAGGCCAGCCAACCTGAGCGATCTTGCAGGGTGTAATCAAATGCAGAGGAACCAGCCCTTTGGCTCTAATTAGTTTTGCATGATTGTTGGGGGAAGAAATCCATTTTCATAAACAGAAAGGATTTATGCTGCCCCTTCTTGCCTTTTCTTTCCCCCCACCTCTCTTGAGTCCCAAAGCACTTTGCTCGGGGCTAGCAGGGACTCATTTTATGAATGGTTTAGATTGAGTGATGCATTATTAATAACAGCCAATCAAGCAAGCAGCATATTATATATCATTTCAGGAGATTCGCTTAATTCAGGAAAGTTATTTATTGCCCTAAGAAAAAAAAAAAGCCCAGAGAGACTCTGGTTCTTCCTCATACTCTGGCTTGGAGGGGGATTTTCGTGGGGTGTGGGTGGAAGGGCGGTCCAAGTGGGGCTGTAGCAACCTGTGAGTGCGTAGAAGTTGCCTGTTGGAGGTGGAAGCTGGTGGGACCTTTGGGGAGCCCTCACTTTGCAGGGGTACCCCATCTGCAGCCTTTTCCTCCAAGGCTGGGGCTTGTTGGATGCTGCTCTGCTCGTCCCGCAGTGACAAAACCCTTTTCTAGCCGGATGAATGAGCTTTATGGCAGCTCAGGGCAAAGAAACAGCTAATCTGGCTCCCGCAGCCCATTGACTTCACCATTGTTTTACAAGACTTTGATGAGGCTGGTGACAGCAGACAGATGGGCTCTGCTCTCCTCCGGCTGTGCCCCCTTGTAGAGGCTGTTCCCCGTGCACAACCCTGTATCAGACACCAGAGAATCCCCAGGGTGAGGCGGCATCGTCTGAGCTTGGCGACAGAGCCCTGGGTGCCACCAGGCAGTCGCGGGAATTCCTTTGGGATCGCTCCTGGTAAGCTGCTGGGCAATGCTGGATCTGTCCTGGTGGCAGCAGGACTTCAATATCCAGGGAAGGTAGCCCCTGCCTCACTGGCCAGCACCCAGCTCCAGTGGACCAGTTGTGTCTGGGCCACTGCTTGTTCCTGGGGGGCTCCCAGATGATGGGGGTCACGTTTCTTCCCTGTTTCCGCCCCGCCATTTTTCCAAGCCCCACAGCGCCCACCGCACCCTCTTGGAGAAGGGACCTTCACCACATCCCTCTCCCTACCTACCTTCACCCACCTGGAGCCACCCAGAGGACCTGTTCATCCCACCACCCCTCTCCCTCTGTGCCCGAGATCGGGATCGGCGCCCCCGGTGATGGGACCACCGGTGCCCTCCAGGGATGCGGGGGTGGTGGTGTGAGTGTGCAAGAGTGGGTGTGAGCGTGCACGAATGGGTGTGCACGCTACAAGCCCAGGAGCCAGCCCCTGGCACGCCCGGCCCTCTGCGGCTTGTACGAAGGGGACACCTGGTGGCCTCTCCCCCGCATTGCCTTGTCGCACACCGCGGGCGACCTCCGCCGGTCGCCGCATCCAGGCTGAAGGGGGGGGGGGGGGGGGCGTTTAGGAGGGGGGCAAGGGACGTGCTACTGCCCGGGCAGGGCGACCAGCCTTCCCAGCAGCTCCCCTCCTGCCTGGCTGGGAAAACAAGGGGTGGAGACACCCCAAAAAATTACACTGGGCGGCGTGGCATAATTTATTTTATAAGGATATTAATTTGATTGGGTGGTTTCTTCCCCCTCGAGCTGACCCGGGATCCTGAACCTTTTAAACCCCATGCTGGGAGCGGAGAGGGTCTGAAAGTCCTGCTAGATGCTGCTGAGAGCATCCCTGGTGAGCATCCCTGCCGTGGGTTAGTCTGAGACCTGGCCAGCTCAGCTCATGCTACGGTTGCGCTCATGCCTTCTCCACCTCCCAGAGGATGATGTTGCGCTGGGCCAGGATCTTGGCCACCCTCCTGGTGAGCAGCTTCTCCTGCACCAGGGGCCACAGGATGGTGTAGCTCTGCAGGTTGCAGTGGGTGAGCACCACCTCTGCGGCAGGTTGAACAGGGAGCTCCAGGGCTCCCCAAAGGTCCTGCAAGGCCTTGGCCGTGGCCAGCGCGCTGCCCTCGTTGAGTTGCTGCTGCACATGCCTTCTCAGCAGATTCTTTAGCCTGTAGGAAGGGGCCTTGGGCAGCTTTTCCTTCATCAAGGACAACATATCCACGTAACCAGCCACAATGTGGCAGAAATCCACTTTCCTGCCTGTGGCATCCAGGGCTTTAAAGAGAGCAGGCAGCTCTGGTGCCCAGAAGTTATAGGTGATGAGGATGGGCCTGGGGATCAGGGAGAGGTACCAGAGCAGGTTCTGCATCCCCACCTCAATGGAGACGCCCTGGAAAAGCAGCGTCAGCACCGACTCGGGTGTCTGAATCAGCGTCTTGAAGGTGTGCTCTCCATTGACTGCTGCCACCTCTGTGATCTGATGGGCTGTGGAGGGAAAGGATGGGGCTGGAGTAAGTATTTGGGGGTACCCCTCTCTGCCCCCCAGCCCCCTGTGCCCAGGGAAGGCAATGCTCACTTTTCTGGTCAACCTTCAAGCTGAGGAACACCAAGGTGCTCGGCTCTGACTTGTCCCAGGGGCTGGTGGGGCCAGTGCTGCAGTGGGGCGAGGTGCCGCTCTCAGACCATGTGGGGCTGCAGGGCTTTCTGCTGGCCTTGGGCTTGCTGGAGGCCTGCAAGAGATTGGAGAAGAGGGACAAGTCCCATCTGCCTGCTTGGATCTGTCTGGGGAAGGCATAAGGAGCACCCTCGGGTGCACCATTAGCCATGGGCAGGGACCTGGTTGTGTGCAATGTCATGAAACCCTCAGGGTCCCATGTCCCAGCACTGCCAGGGATGGGTTGGGGGTGTGTTGTGTCTCAGGAGTGGGCTGGCCATGGGGAACCCCGTTGAGAGCCCAAAACCAGGGTCTGGGTCCAAGCGAGCAAGAGCAGAGCTCTGAATGCAGGTCCTGGGACCCAGGCAGCGGCCAGAGGGACACAACACGCAGGTCTGGGGAACTTGCTGTCCCCTTTCTGCACATCTCATGTGGATGCAGCTCATGCAGGGACATAAACATGGCTGAGTAACCTCACCACATGAGATACCGCTAGCCCTAAAGATCTGGTTGGAGTCTAGAGAAAAGGGGGCTGAACAGGGCCAGGAGGAGGTCTGGTGCCTCTCCAGGCTCAGCAGATCCGGTGCCTACAGCAGAGCTTCCCAAGGATGAGTGAAAACAGCCATCCCAGCTGGCCTTGGCAGGGATGGACATCCATGGTGAATATCTCCCCTGGGTAAGAGTAGGACAGCAACCCGTTCAGGAGGCTCCAACCTTGGTTTTCTTCCCTCTTTCCCCCAGGGACGGACAACCCTGCACCCCTGGCACGGGCACCCTGCAGCATCGGGGCATCCGTGTCCCTCTGCATCTTCACCTGCAGCCCAGGAGTGGTGGAAACGTGGCCGGACCCGTGTCTGCAGGCACATGAGTAAAACCAAGTGCTCCTCAGCCCAGGGGAGGTGGGATTGCTTAAACGCCAGATTAAAGCCGCATGTTTGAAGGGAATAGGGGGTTGCTCTGTCTAGGAAGGGGCAGGAGAAGGATGGGGGGGTGGCAGTGCTCTGTGTCCCCCTCATCTGGCTGTGCCCAGAGTGACCCAGCTGGCCTGAAGGGAGTTAGATGAACCAAACTTGGGGACAAAATGCTATCGCAGATGCTCTTGCTACCCAAACCAGCAACAGGCAAGCGGAATTTATATGCGAAAAAAAAAAAAGGGTTTATTAAAGGAGTTAGGCAGAGAGGGCAAGCGTGAGGGGCTTTTGGGGGAGGACAATCACCTGGGTGGAAACACGTGCTCGGAGCACCGTGGCAGCCTTGGGCGATGGATCCGGGCAGAGCCAGGTGCTGGCGATGCTCTTGCAGCTTGAGCTCGGTGTGTAGAGCATGACAGTCCCCAGCTGACCCCACAAAGGTCCCTCCCCAGCCCCCAGAACTCCTTGCAGAAGATGCCTGAGCCTCTAGACAGGTCCTCAGCCCTTGCCCTCCACCCCTTGAAGGCTGCATCTTCCCTGGGCTGCATCCCACTTTTTTCTCCCTCGGCTGCTATTTTCCCCCTTCCCCCCCGCTCCTTTTCCAGGCTTTAAACCAATTTTCCCCAGGTCTCAGGGCTGCACTCTTCTAGTGCCTGGCACCAGCCCATGGGTTGAGATGTTTATACCCCTGGGACCTCTCTTTTTTTTTTTTCCCCTCAGCCTGCCTTTAAACCCACACCATACCAAAGGATGCCCCATCCACACAGGGCTTTCTCACAGCAAGCAGCTAATGCGCCCAAAAAGCCCCAGCCTCGAGATTTTTTGGCACTAGCAGGGAATGGGGACAGGGTTTTAGTTCCACAATTCCTTTTCTTTTTTTGTTTTCCCTCTTAGAGATGAATCAGGAAAGCAAGGAAAAACAGTGAAGGAAAAAAAAATAATAAAGAAGCCAGCAGCAGGCTGAGATTTAATCTGGAAACAGCTTTATTGAAGAGTAAGAAGAGCTTCTGCATTAGTTTATACAAAAAAATAATAAAAACTGGGGCTATTAACCCCAGCTATTAAGCCAGTACTGGAAAACCAACCTCCCTTGTCCCCAATTCCCAAATCAGCTGCGCTCGCCCCCATTTCCAAAGGGATCTCGGCAGGGATCCCATGCCCTTGGTTCATCTAACTCCCTTGGCCAGGGCCATTTGGTCACAACACCCCAGTCTGCAGCGGCCAGTGTTGTGGAATGTCCCCCCAGGGAGCTCGGACATGTCACCTTGGGGGATGCTCACATGGTCCCTACCTGCTCTGGTGGTCATCTTAGGGGACCGGATGGGGGGTGTGTGTGTGGAAGCCCACCCTGGAGCACATCAAGGAGGGGTTTGCTGCCTGTGAGGGAGGACCGTGGCTGCTCTGGAGTACCAGGAGATACCAGCAAAGGTCTTAGCCCAGGAGCATTAGATTTGGGGTGGCCCGGATGCCTGGCCACCTGGGAGCGACCGAAAAGGAAGAGAAAGCTGCAGACAAGTCTCTGGCTGATGGCAGGAAGGGAGAAGGCTGGGGGACAGGGAAAGGCACCCCAGAGACGGTGGGGGGTGGGGGGGCAGCTGCCTCTTCTGCCTGCGGCGTGGCTCAGCAAGGAGGGAGGCCTGGCGTCACACTCACCGCCGTGTCTTCCTCCGAGCTGTCCTCTGAGCTGCTGATGACGATGCTGGTATCTTCTGCGGAAGGAAGAGGAGGATGCTGAGGCTTCAAGACTCTGATTTCTTTGGATCACAGCGGTTTTCCCACGGGAGGACTGATCTTATCTCCTGACTTTTGCAGCAGAAGGCAAACGCCTCTACCAGGACCATGAACCACACAGCCCTTGGGCGCTCTCGGAGGCACCCCCAAGGTGGGGGGCAACCTCTCCACTGCTGCTTCACCCCATGGACCCTGTAGAAGATGCATTTCACTCCTGTTTGCAGAGCTGAGCCTGGGACCCCTCACTGCGGGACGCTGGAGCGGGACCAGGTGAGCCCGGGGAAGGAAAAATGTGGTTTGCTAAAAATTAGTGGGTTTTGTGCCCCCAGGAAAACCCAGAGCTCGTGGAGCAGGAGGTCAGGGAGTCTCTCTGCACACCTACTCTGCTGCTGTGCTCTTCCCTAGGCTTGGGGATTTGGCTATCTCGGAGGTAGGACATGGAGATGGATGGAGCATCCGCATGTACCCCTCGTATTTACCCCCTGGGAACCAGCTCCCACCCTCTGCTTCTCCCACCTCGAGGTGGGGGGGGGTTGCCAGGGTTTTGAGTGTATGGGGGTGCACAGAGGCTGGGAAAGATGGGGGACCCCCATAAGAGTAACGAGGAGGGGCACGTCCCCGGTCCCCACCTGCATCATCAGCGTGGTTGGTGGCAGCAGGGCTGCAGTTCTGGCTCAGTGTGGAGGTGCTGGGCCCCCTTCTGCCATCCCACTGGTTTGAACTGGGATCGCTGGGGACTGGCATGCTGTCACACTCCAGCTTCAGCAGCTTGGGTGACATCTGGCTGCCCCTTTCCATGCAGGGTGACGTCCGCTTGGGCCACGCGGTGACGGGGAGAGCCTGGAGAGAGGAGAGCGTGGGGGGTGTAAGGTGCTGAGGTGACATCTCCTGGTCCCCAAAGGCTCCTGCCTGGCCGGGGTTGTTCTTACCGAGCTTGTGTGCATCTCCTTGAGGCTGATGGTGAAGGTGGGCAAGATGCTCTGGTTCTTGGGCTCGACTGGCTCCTCTTGCTGCAGAGAGAGCATGAAGCAGTGTCAGGGTGAACCCCGAGGCCACTGACCCCTCTGCGGGGCTGGAGTGTCCCCAGGCAGAGCCAGGAGGGGGCAGAAACATCCTCAGCAGGGGGGCAACGGAGGCACAGCCCAACCCCTCAAGGGTTGTACTTGAGCCGTGGGTGTCTGGGGAGGCTACGGTTTTCCCTGCCAAAAATGAGGGATGAAGCAGGATGGGGTGGCAGTGGGACACGATGGCTCCAAAGCATCGTGTTCTTCTGCCCCCAGGCAGAAACTGCTCTGGGGGTTTGTCACTGATGAGGAAAGAGCTGGGGAGGAGAAGGCAGACCCTTGGGGGAAGGCTTGCAAAGAACAGAGGAAGGGGGGGATCCATGTTTCGGATGACGCAGGAGACCTCCCCGCACAGCAGCACACTGGGATGAAACACGGACATCTCACCAGGTTGTTCTCTGGAGCCACCTCGATCACGGGGACGGCTTGGGAATTAGTATCTGCAATGGAGAGAAGGAGGGTTGCAAACCCAAATCTCAGCCCCCGGAGCTCCCACCCAGCCCTGGCAGCAGCCGAGCCGGGGAAAAACCTGCCCAGCGGCTGCAGGAAGGAAGCTCCAGTCCCATTTCCCAGTCCTTTGGTTTGGCATGGCCCAAGGAGTTTAGGAGCCTCTGGGGACGCAGAAACCAGCATCAGCTGGTTGAGCCTGTCAGACTGGTAGGAGACCAAAAGGAGGTTCTGGCCCCATAAGCAGAGGAGCAAATTTTGCCCCAGTGGAAATAAGCACCCTACAAGAGCTGTAGGGAGGTGGTTCTGAACCCTGTGGGACCACGAGCTGGGTGATGGGGAGGGACTCTTGATCAGGGAGGGGAGCCACATGATGAGGGGGAAGGGTTTGACACTGACAGAGGGGAGATGGAGATGAGATGTGGGGAAGAAATTCTTTGCTGTGAGGGTGGTGAGACACTGGAACAGGTTGCCCAGAGAAGCTGTGGCTGCCCCATCCCTGGAGGGGTTCAAGGCCAGGCTGGATGGGGCTTTGAGCAACCTGGTCTGGTGGGAGGTGTCCCTGCCCAGGGCAGGGGGTGGGACTGGATGGTCTTTAAGGTCCCTTCCAATCCAAACCATTCTATGAAGCTGGCCTGTGGAGTGGCTGGATCAATCCCCAGGGCATGTCCTCACCTGGGTGCCCCATGACACGCTCCTCCAGCACCTGCAGCCTGGCTCGACACTCGGCCAAGTCCCCGGGCTGCGTTCGGTCCCCGACCGCCGGTGGCTGCAGCCGTTGCAGCTCCTCCAGTGAGTCCTTGATGAAGGGCTGCATGTCCATCACCTCCTGCTCGGTGGCGTAGAGGTTCATCTTCTCCACCAGCCGCTCACCTGCCTCCATACGCCGCAGCACCCCTTCCACCCGCTCCAGCTCCCTTGCCAGCTCACGCCGGCCCTGCTCCTGCCCAGCTTCCACCAGCCCCAGCAGCTCCTCTTCCTCCCGACGCACCAGCCCCACCAGCTGCTCCACGCGCTGACGGATCAGCTCCCGCATCTCCTGCCGGCCCCGCTCCAGCCGGGCGGCTTCGTCCTGCAGCCCCGCATAGGTGGCCTCCAAGCCCCTTCTCTTCTGCTGCAGACGCCGGCGGATGGTGCCCAGCTCCTCCTGCCGGCGCCGGGTCTCGCTGGGGATGTCGCAGAAGGGGGCGTGATGGCTGTCCAGCAGCGCGCAGGAGCAGCACAGAGCCCTCTTGCACGTCTTGCAGTAGATGCTGGGAGGAAAGGGGAGCATCCTTCAAAACCACCAGGGAGAAAAGCATTTCCCCTTCCCCAGAGGGGAAACTGAGGCACGGGGCAGGAAAGGGCTTTACCTCACATCACCGGCTGCGGATTTTTGGCATGAAGCTGGGTGTTTCACCCACCTTTGCTCCCCTCCCTCCTCCTGGGGACCCACCAGTCTCATATCGCACCCTGCTCCTGCCTGGTCTCCAAACAAACCCCCTTGGCCCTGCCCTGCTGGCAGATAGGACAAGGGGAAACGGCCTCAAGTTGCGCCAGCGGGAGGTTTAGGATGGATATTAGGAAAAATTTTTACATGGAAAGGGTTATTAAGCCTTGGAACAGGCTGCCCGGGGAGGTGGTGGAGTCACCATGCCTGGAGGTATTTAAAAGCCGGGCAGACGTGGTGCTGAGGGACATGGGTTAGTGGTGGTTTTTGTTGGTGTTGGGTTGACGGTTAGACTCAATGATCTGAAAGGTCCCTTCACCCTGGGCAATTCTACGATTCTAGAGCAGCAGCCCCAAAGCCCTTGGTGCAGGACAGAACCCCTGAGGACAAGGCACCACTCTCACCTGGAGATGTGGCCCTGGTTGGCGTGACCAGGACTGGAGCAAAAGAGGTTGGAGGACTTTCTGGTGTCTTCCAGGAACCGATGGGCTGAGTCCGCGCGAAGCTCCTCCACCCTCTTGGCCTCATGGCTCCTCTTCTTGAAGAACCACTGGTGGTCATCAAAGCACTTGGTGCAGAGGAGCTCCTCGCACTCCGAGCACCACACTGCTGCCGTTTCCCCCTGGCACCGGCTGCAGCTGGGGCCACTGCTGTCACTGATCTTCTTGTAGATGCTGAGCCTGGCCTGCAGGTTGGTGAAGAGCAGGTTGTCCATGTCGGGGATGCCACTGGCCTGCGGGATGGCCATCCGGCAGATGGGACACTGCCCCACGGGCTTCATCTCGCTCAGGCAATCGAGGCACAAGGTGTGGAGGCAGGTGAGGAGCTTGAGGTTGGGCGACTCCTTCCGGCAGCCTTCGCAGCAGATGAACTGGAAGTCATCCTCCTCGGCGGGTGGGTGGGACGGAGAGGAGCATGGGGGTGTACCCTGCTGGGGTCCCATGTCCAGGGGGACAGCAGTGCTATCTCCATCTAGGTGGGATGTGGGGGATTGTATGTGAGCTGGGGGGGCAGGAGGCTCAGTCCCACCCATGGGGGCCACACAGGTCACCCATGGGCAGCCCGCTTTACCCACCCCACTGCAGGGAAGGGCTAACGGAGCCGCAAGGTGGGCAAGCAGCCCCTCTCCATCCCCCTTGCCAAGGGCAAGCGGGTGGCAGCACCCTGGCAGGGGGAAGGAGATTCTCCGCTGGCTGGAAAGGGTTGTGCTCCCTCCTGCTCCTCCCCACTCCCCAACCTCCTTCCCCTCGGGGAATTTTGGATTCCAAAGTCGGGGGAGGGAACGAAGGCTGCGAAGTTGTTTTCCCTTTCGCTTTGCCGCCGCTGCCTCTTCCCGCCCTGACGACGGCCCGTCCGTGTGTTCCCCCCCCTCGCCCCCGCCCCGGTTCCTGCAGAACCTCCTGGGCAGCACCGGGATGCTGGTACCAGCCCTGTCCCCCCAACACCCCTCGCCGCTCCCACCCCCCCGGGGTGCGTAGGCAGAACCTCCCCCCCCCGCTAGAATAAAGCAGGGCCCCCCCCTTACCACATTCCTCCTTCCTCTCACCAACTTCCCCCTTACCCTCCATGCAATATTTTGGGACTCTAAAAAGAAAAAAAAATAATTCCCCCCCCCCCCCCCAATGCGGGCAATGCCCGCTGCTCCCTTTGGGGGGGCCGTGGACCGGGTTCTGCTCCCCCCCCGCCCCACTTCCTCCCCCTCTAGAAAAGTGGGGTGACACCCTCCCCCCCCCCCTCCCGCTTACCTGCTGGGGGGTCGGGGCCGGGCGGCCGGGGGGCGGCGGGGCTGTCGGGCATGGGGGCGGCGGGCCCGACCGGCGCTCAAGCTGGACTTTCGTTTCCCCGGTTTGGCGGGGGGGGGGGAAGGAAGAGGAGGAGCTGTCGGGAAGAAGGCGGGGAAGGCATTGTGGGGGGGTTCCTCGGGAGGTGAAGGTGCCCGGTGCCCCGGGGCGGGGGGAACGGTGGGTGGAGGGAGCGAGCCGGGATTCCCCGCTCCCACCCGGGCAGTGCCCTCTGCCCTGGGGGGCGGGGGGGTGGGTCTACAGACACCGGGATGGGGATGGTGGTACCCGGGTGGAGGGGTTGCAGGCACCGGGGGGGATGCAGGCAGCGGAGGGATGCTGGTACCGGGGGTGTGGGGGGGACGACGACACAGGTGGTGGGATGGGGATGCTGGTACCGAGGTGGGCATACAGGCACCGGGGGGGAGGGTGGGCATTGGAGGGATGCTGGTACCGGTGAGGGGGGCTATACAGGCGCTGGGGGTGCAGGGACCGGTGGGGGGGGGGGGAATTGGGGGGGGTGCTGATACTGGTGGGAGGATGCTGGCACCCGGGGGGGTTGGATGGTTACAGCTCTGCTTCAGCTTCTAGATAAGACCCCCTCGAGCAGTGCTGGGTGCCATCTCAGCTGTAAGGGGGGAGCTGTGTCTGGGGCAGTGTCACAGGCCCCCGCTTCAGCACAGGGGGGCTTTAAACCTGCCCTATTGCCACTCCCCCATCCCCACCTCCCCCTTGCCCTGTCCTCGGCAGCTCTGCTCCGGACTGCATTTTGGTACCCGCTACCCTTTGCAGGCTGGTGGGATGACTTTGACACGATGAGAAGCCCCCACCGGAGCAGGAATTGCTGGGAAAAATACCTCTCCTGGTTGCCTGTGGGGCTGGGGGACCCTCTGGAGCCACCCCACCCCACCACCACCCCCCGCAAGATGAATGTGCGATGGAGGACCCAGTCCTCCCCATGGTTGGCGGGAGCCATTCCTGGGCAGGGCCTTTCCGGAAAAACTCACCGAGTGGTGAACCGTGAGCCGTTCCGTGCCTGTGCCGTCAGCAGCCACATGACGGCGGACCAGGAAGCGCCAGCAGCTCCCTCCTTCCCACCGCAGCATCCTCGCAGCGGCCTCCCGTCCCCACAGCGGGCTGGGCTGGTGGCCGGGGGACTACCCTGGGGTCATCCCCCAGCTCCAAGGGGGTGCCAAGCAGAGGGCGGTGGTGGGGCCACGGCTTTTGTCTCCCGGCTCGGCTCCTTGCCCAGAGGAGGGAGGATGTGAAGCCCCCCCCCCGCCTCCCCCGAGTCCCCCCTCCTGGGTGAGATCCCAGCGAGGAAACCCCCTGAGGGATTTGCTTTCTTCTCGTGAGCATCCTCTGTGAAAACAGCAGGGCTTGTCTGCTCTTCTCCAGCGTCTCTCCGGTTGCACGTCAGGGGCAGAGGGAGGTTGGACCTGGCCAGGGACAGGCGGAAGCCATGCCAGCCACAGGGCGGGCTGCAATGGCCACAGAAAGCCAGGCTTAGAGGGCTCCAAACACTGGGAGCGGGGTCCTGTGCAAGGCACCAGCGCCATGTTCAGCCGGTCGGGATACCAGGCCCTTCCCTTGGGAGACTTTGACCGCTTCCAGCAGTCCAGCATCGGGCTCTACGGTGCCCAGAAGGGCTTCTTCTCCTTTGGATCCAAGCAAGATCCTCTGGGGCCGGCTGGGAATACCGCAGGTGAGTCCCGACCTTAGGGGGGGAAGATGCTGTTCCTCTCTGTTGCCACTTCTGCTGGAGGGTGTTGTGCTAGCTGGGTGCCCCCCACCCTGCCCACTTCCCTGGGGTGCAGGGTGCATGGGGGAAGGGGCTCAGATGGGGGTTCACAGGCAGAGCGGGGGGGCTTTGGAGCACGTTCACCTCCCATTTCAACCCCCCGCAGACTCTTCCCAGGGTTGGTTGTCCTGGATCTGCCATGGGATTATCACCTCCTTGGTCTTCTTGCTGATGGTTGTCACCTTCCCTATCTCAGGATGGTTTGCCTTGAAGGTAAGGGAGGAAAGCAGGTGAGGAGTGGGATGGATGGCAACCCATCCTCCACTGGGGACGGGGGGGGACCATTCCCACCTGCCCCTGGTCCCATTGCTCCTGGCACCACAAGACCCAGGGCTTTGATTCCACCCTGGTCTAAACTTTCCCATTGCAGATCGTGCCCACCTACGAGCGAATGATCATCTTCCGCCTGGGTCGCATCCGGGCACCACAAGGACCCGGCATGGTCCTGCTGCTGCCCTTCATCGATCACTGGCAGCGTGTGGACCTGAGGACGAGGGCCTTCAACGTGCCCCCCTGCAAGGTGAGTTGCCTTGGGCCTCGGGGCAGGATGAAGAGACTCATCTCTGAAATATCCCGAGTAGGTGGATTTGGGGCGGGTCTGACCCTTGGTGCCATGCATGGACCCAACTTTCAGTTCCTCCATCCTCATGGCGAGGTGAGGGGGGTTGTGGCTGGTGCTGTGAACCCAGAGTTCTCACCTGCCTGCGGCTGAAAAGCTCCTCTTGACTTTGCATACCTTGTTCAATGCCATGTTCCCGGCTGGAGACATCTCAGAACCATCAATCCCTGTCCTTCCCAGATGCCTTTCAGTAACAGCCCTGTGCTGGAAACTGGCCTCGCCGTTCAGACTAGCCCAAAATTCATCATTTGGGCTGGATTTGCTCCTAATAACCCTCTTAATAATAAAGAAATCGCGAGCTGTTTACCAGCTGGGAGAGATGTGAATGCCTCTGCTCCCAGGCTCTATGCAGAAGGGTTGGGCCATGGAGCAGACAGGGGGAGAGATCCTCACTCCCCTCTGCCCCAGCTGACCTCCAAGGATGGGGCGGTCATCTCCATGGGTGCTGATGTCCAATTCCGGGTGTGGGACCCCGTGTTGTCCGTCATGATGGTGAAGGACCTCATTGCGACCACCCGGATGACAGCGCAGAACGCCATGACCAAGACATTGGGGAAGAAGAGCCTCCGTGAGATCCAGGTGGAGAAGCTGAGGATTGGGGAGCAGCTGCTGGTGAGGACTGTCTCAGACCTGCACAGAGTCCCCCTTGCCCCCAAACCCTCACGCTCTTGGTGTAGAAATAACAGTAAGGGAAGCTGGAGCTGCTTAAAGTCCATCTGGCCATGGACCTGGCCAAGGAGAGGAACTGAATGGAGAGGAATCCATGGTGATTAGTGGGGAGTAGATACCTTTCAGCCTGTGGGTCTCTGGAGATCTGTGGCTTATCTTGAAGGGCTTTGGCCACACAGAAAAGCCCATGTGTTGTTGGCAGATTTAAATTCAACCTCCATATCTCCACCAGGAAAATGTCTAGAGGGAGCTCCAAACTGGAAAGGGTTTTGCGGGGGAGAGAAGCAGGACAGGGTGGTGGCAGAGGGGCAACAATTAGTGCCTGCAGCCAACCCGGGCCAGGCCAAAGCTTGTTGGTTGAGTCTGCAAGGGAGGGATATGAAAGGATGCTGGAGGGGGATATACTGGTATCTCTGGGGTGGTTTAGAGGCCAGAAATGCTGTCTGGTGGAGCACCATGCCAGGACACGGTTCCCAGGGGAGAGCAAGGAAAGGGGCCAGCCTGGAGGGAGCCGTGGAAAGGAGAATAAGGCAGAGCTGTCCTCCCTGTCCCAATCTCTTCCAAGCCAAGAGAGCAACTGGGGGAACTGGGATGAGCATGAGAGTGGACAGTTTGGAGGACACGGCCTACTGATCCTGCTCCAACACCCCACATCTAAAGCTGGTGGGTAGCAGAAGTATAAGCTATGGGATGCCCATGGATGGGAGGGCTATGGTGGGTGATCTCCATGGCCATACCCAGCTCTGTCTGGGATGCCAACACCTCTCCATTTCTTCCTGGCTCTGCAGCTGGAGATTAACGACATGACCAAGTCCTGGGGCCTGGAGGTGGACAGGGTGGAGCTAAGCATGGAAGCTGTGCTGCAGCCACCCCGGGAGAACCCGGTGGGCCCTCTGGCCACTGTGCCACCCATGGCTGGGCTGCAGGGGCTGGATGGCACCATTCAGCAGCTGGCTGCCCACTTCTTCAGCAACACCCTGGCTCTGGCAGGCAGCAAGACCGGCGCTCCGGAGGCAGGTAACCAACTCAGGGCCACCACTTCTCTGCTGGGGTGAATGTCCCTCATGCCCAATGACCTTTGTGTCTGTTGGCTCTTTGACAGAGGAGTCAAAGTCTGGGAGATATCACACTCTTACGAGCACAGCACAAATAGGCTGGTAGGGGAAAGGAGAGAGGACCACCCCAGGCACGGTGGCGCAGCACAACCTTTCTAACACGACATTGGAGATGGGACTGGGGAGGGCAGGAGCAGATCTGCGGAACCCTGGGCTGAAGAGCAGCTCAGACCTCAGCATTCCCATCAGACAAACATAGGGAAAGGCCTGAGCTGGCTGAGAGAGTCACATCTGAGGGCAACATGGATCTTTTTTTTTGAGAAACCTTGCACCAACTTGTGCCCCACTGTTTCTTTCAGGGATAATTTTCCACCCCCTGGAAGCAGGGGAAGAGTAACCCATGGCAATCAGAGGAGCAGGCAGTAGGAACTGGCAAATCCTTGTTGTCCTCTTCTTGCTTAACTGGAAACTTGCTGGATAAGTGGGTTTCTCTGCACCAGAGACCTTCTCTGGTGGGCTCATGCAGACAAGCAAAGTTCACCGCTCAAAAGTGTCCCCTCTACACACTTCTGTCCCTTTGTCTCCAGCAGACAGTGTGGAGACAGTGAACGAGGTGGAGACTCCCACCGCTCCCCTCCTCCCCACCGCTGGCAGCACCTGGAGAAAGCCCAGTGCAGACGAACTGCTTTTGGCAGTAGAGCCCGTCCTCTCCGAGGCCCTGGTCACCCAGGTGGGAGCATCGTACCAGGTCAACATTGTCCTGCCCAACGGCACATGGAGCACCTACTTCATAGACCTCTCCTCAGGTCACTGCTTGTTGGGGTTGTTGTGTTGGAGGTGGGAAGGTGTTTCATGCCCATGACCCCTTTGCATGCTTCAAAACCCACCGAGCTTGGTGGTAGGTGGTCCCAAACCATCCCTGTTTGGTAGCTCCATGGCACCCCAGGGTCCATCAGCTGAGCACTGCAGTTCGGTGACCATGGCTTTGAGTCCATGCTCCCTGGAAGTCTGATGTAGAATTTGTTTTGGGCTAAAACCATGAGTTTTCCTTCAGAAAGAGAGTGTTGATAGAAAATTGGCAGCCAGGTCTTCTCGTGGCTGGCCAAGTGGGGTGGCTCAGGGACCTCAGAGTTTGTGGTCTCTTCTGTGCCACCAGCCCAAGGGGGTAGTGATGGAGGGACATGCACAAGCAGCACTTTGGGCCATTGCCATGCTGGAAGATGTCCTCCCACCACCCCATTCCATTCCCATATGGTTGCTGATGGTTTTCCTGGTGGCCATGAGTGCTCATTTTGGCTGGGATGGAGTTCACAGCAGCTGGCATGGGGCCATGATTTGGATTTGTGCTGGAAACAGGGTTGACAACACAGGGACATTTTCCTTATTGCTGAGTCAAGGCCTTTTCTGCTCCTCACATCACGCACCAGTGAGTAGGTGAAGAAGCTGGGAGAGGGCACAGCCAGGACAGCTGACCCCAACTGCCCAAAAGAACATCCCATGCCGTATGACATCTTAGAAGGGGGGGAAGAATGAGGAAGGGGGGGATGTTTTGAGTGGTAGCCCCATACTAGTGACTATGGAGGAAATGAACTCTATCCCAGCCAAAACCAGCACATCATGACAAAAGTTCCTACAGGGCTTGGAGGTGGGCCACCGTAACAGGACATTGGTGGAGCAACAGAAGAGAAATTTGTCTCCATAAGGAGTAGGGACACTCCAGTCTCCAAATTCCCCCTGCCAGGCCCTTGTCTGTCATCTGGCCCAACTCAATCCTTACGGAACTGCGCGGGGAAACACCAGCAGCCAAGGCTGGATCCTGAAGCCGGCTGTTTCTCCCTCTCCCACCCATTGTGTCCTACAGGCAGCGGGCGGGCTGGCCGAGGTGTGCCCGAGGGCAGCCCCGACGTCGTTCTGGAGGTGGCGGAGAAAGACCTGCAGGACCTCTTCTTGGGCGACCTGCGCCCCTTGAGTGCCTACATGAGCGGGAAGCTGCAGGTGAAGGGTGACCTGCACCTCGCCCTGAAGCTGGAGGAGCTCGTCAAGGCAATGAAACAGCATAGATAGAGCATGCGTGTGGGGGTGTGTCTGTGTGCATGTGTCTTTGTAGGTGTGCAAAGGACAGGGGGACACACGTATAGGGGTGCTGCGTGGTGGGGGCCTTGCCCCGCTGGAGCTCCTGCTGCCTTCCCCGTGGAGGCTGCAGGAGCTGGGTGAAGACCTGAGCAGGGAAACTGAGACTAAGCTCCATTGCCTGTCCTTGTCCTTGTCTTTACCCACCTTGCCCATCCTTTCCCTACGATGTTATGGGATGGGAACCAGTTGGCACCCCAGTACGTGCCAGTTTGCTTCCAGATCCCTTGGCCAATGTACCACCAGGGCACAGACCGATGTCCTGCTGCCCTCACAAATTGTCCTGCACGGCCGGTCATCTCTGACTGAGTAGACAGGACTAGGAGGAGCTTGGGGACACTGTGGCTAAGGACAGTCATTGTGGGGTGGGGTGGGCAGCCAAAGCGGGGCAGGAGGGCTGGCTGGACCAGGTTGGCATGCCACCAGCGGGCTGGGCTTGGGGTCCAGTGTGGCACAATGCTGCCGTTGATGGGGAAGGGGCAGAGGTGGTGATTTGGGAGTGACCTTCCCGGAGCTACCTGAGCCTTTCCCGCAGAGTGGTTTGTAATAAGTCATTCCGCTAATTTGTGCTTCAAAGTGCTTTTGCATGTGTGCTGTGAGGTCTGTCTGGGGCAGGGGCATGTGGACTGTATATAGGCTTATATAGATACTTATTTATTTTGTAAGCTTCCTTTCTATCAGCTCTCTATGGACAATAAACCTGGTCTTGCAGCCTTGTGCTTGGGCGGTGGTGGGTTGATGACTTCTGCAGGCGGACGGGGGCTGCCCCGCCCTGTGCCTCGGTTGCCCCAAGGGACCCCAGGGTGGCCGTGTGCTGGCCAGGGCCTGGGAGCTGCTGCCAGTCAAGGAGGCGGCCTGGTGTGACTCCATCTTGTCATGTGGTGGTGATGAATGCACCAAGTCCTGCCAGGGCGAGGAAGAGCCATCAGGATGTGGCACGGCTTCTCCGGGGATGCTCAGCTCCCTCTATGGCACCCAGCACCCCAGGGGTTAAAATGCCTTGGAGCTCCAGGCAGCTTTACCAGCCCCCAGGATGTTTTGCTGGACCAGTGGGGACATCTTGCTGGCCTGGCCTTTCCATGGATGGGGCTGCTTGTCAGAAAGGGGGGAGGGAAAGTGGGGGGTAAGGAGAACGTTTCTGGAATTTCAATGTTTTACAGATCCATTCAGGCCAAACCACCAGGTCTTCTTCAAGACCTGGAGCTGGGTGGCACCAGCCTAGCCCAAGCTTTGGAGATCCTTCTGGGGCTGCCAGTCTGGGTGAACCCCTGGCTGTTTGTGGTGATCCCCATGGTGCAGGTGGCTGGGGGGGGGTACTGATGACCTGTAGGAAGGGATAAAGGAGAATCAGGACACAACCAGCCCCCCGAGGTGGGGGTGGGTCCCTCTTGTGGTGGTCCCCACGGTGCAGGTGGCTGGGGGGTGGGGTACTGGTGCCCTGCAGGAAGGGATAAAGCAGAATCAGGACACAACCAGCCCCCCCCCAGGACAAGCAGAGATGTGCAAATGCTCTCCAAGGGCGGGGGGGATGGGACAGTCCCTCACCCCCCCCTCACAGCAGGACACTGCAATGCATTTCTCCTTGGGGAAACGCCTTTTGGGGAGGAGTGGAGGGCTCTTGGGGGGTGTGTGTGTCCCCACACCCCGGCTTTTCGGCAAGGGCTTTCCAGGGGTGGGGGGGGTGGGGGTGGGGGGGTGGTGGTGCTGGGAGCGGATTCTGCGTAGGAAGAAGGAGGAGTTACTCGCAGCCTGGGAGAAACCGAAAGTGCAGGCAGCGCGGGCAGCGCAGGCAGGAGCTGGGGGCGGAGGGCCGGGGGTCGCTACTGGCCCTGCCCTCCCCGCCATGGCCGGCCGCGACCCCGGCCCCCGGGTGAGCGGAGGCTGGTCCAGAGATGGATGCCGGGGGGATGCGGGCGGGGGGGGGTCGCTCCGGCGGGGCAAGGGTGCTCGGAGAGGGGAGGTCCAGGCCACCAGGGAGTCCCCAGCCCCAAGGCGTGGCGTGGGGAGGGTGATGGGATAAGAGTTTTGGGGTGTTCTCCCCCTCCCCGGTTTGGGGAGGGTTGGGGGTGGGGGAGGCTGGTCCAGGCAGGAGGCCACAGGGATGGGCTGAGCAAAGGAGGTGGCTGGGAGGATGGTCCCCATCCAGGGGTCTTGGATGCTTCCTCCATGCCCCATCATCTGCTCTGCCCCTCTGCAGCACCCCCAGCCCCATAGCCAGGGGAATCAACCTGTTTCCTCTTTTGCTAGAGGGAGAAGAAGCTCTCAGCAAGGCCCCGTCCATCCAACCCTACCCAGGTGCAACCTCTGGCCTGTTTACAGGACCTGGGCATCACTGGTGGGAAGTGGTTGCTCACTGGTTGCTTTAAGTAGGGTTTGCAGGTCACTTCTTCCCCCCAAGATGTGGTTTGAGAAGCTTTTAAAAAACCCATCTCAGCACTCATTCCTCTGCCTCTCTCCCTCCCTCCCCAAGCTCCTAGAAGACGACTTCCCGTTCATTCTTTGTGAGGACTGCCAGAAGGAATCGCCCAACCTCAAGCTCCTCACCTGCCTCCATACCTTGTGCCTCAGCTGCGTGAGGAAGAACAAGTCTGTGGGACAGTGCCCCATCTGCCGGACGGCCATCCCGCAGGCCAGCAGCATCCCCAACATGGACAACATGCTCTTCACCAGTCTGCAGGCCAGGCTTGAGACCTACAAGAAGATCGTTGATGGAGTTGACTTGTTCTGCGGCAACTGCAAGAAAGCCGGCGAGTTCTGGTGTCCTGAGTGTGAGGAGTTCCTCTGCACCAGGTGCTTTGAGGCCCACCAGCACTACCTGAAGAGGGAGAGCCACAAAGCCATGAGGGTGATGGACATCAAAGCAGGGTCTGCTAAGGACTTCCTCAAGGGCACCAGGAAGACCAGTAACTTGTGCTGCCCCAACCCAACCCACAAGAGCCAGGTTGTAAGGTAGGTCTAAGGGGATCTGTCCCCATCTGGGCAGTTCCTTGTCACAAATCTCTTTGGGCTAGTCCATGATTGGACTGAGTAGTGTGTCCCTGTCCCTCTGCTGCCCTGATTGCCACCTTGTCATGGAGAAGCCACCTTGTCATGGGGAGGGTATGGGATGGGTAGGAAGTGGTGACCGGCAGGGCTCTAGGGCATGGTGGGAGGGTTTGGTTCAAGCTGATGATGGGGATGAGGGAGGGAAGTGTGTGGGGTGCTCCTTGCTAGGGTGAGGAGGGTGAGGTTGGTGGAGCTCAACAAGGAGAAGGCCTGTTGCCACAGCTGCTGTGATGGAAAGCAGAGAAGGGTGTGTTTTGCTGATGGTGCTAGACCAGCTTGGAATGGATTTGGGTGCTGTTGTGGTTTAGCCCCAGCCGGCAATTAATTACCACAAGGCCACTGATTAAAGAGTACATAAAGCAAGTGACACACAGGGCAATTGCTCAGCACCCGGAACCCAGTGTCCGTCCCGTTCCTGAGCAGCCATTCCTCCTTCCCCCTTGCCCCCTGGGCAACTCCCCCCCGTTATATTCTGAGCATGACATCCTATGACATAGAACATCCCTTTGGCTGGTTTGGGTCATTTGTCCTGGCTGTGGCCCCCTCCCAGCTTCTTGTGAAAATTAACTCTGTCCTAGCTGAGACCAGGACAACGACCCCAATAACCACTGGTGGAAGGGCAGAGAAGCTCATTTCTCCCCTGCCCTTATGGGGTGCGAAAGGGTTATTAGACATTGGAAGAGGCTGCCCAGGGAGGTGGTGGAGTCACCACCCCTGGAGGTATTTAAGATGGGTAGACGTGGTGCTGAGGGACATGGTTTAGTGATGTCTTTTGTCAGTGTTGGGCTGGTGGTTGGACTCAATGATCTGAAAGGTCCCTTCCAACCCACGCAATTCTCTGAACAACTCCCAGAGTCACTGCAGTGACATTAGGCACCCCAGCAGAGGAGCAAAAAAGAGCAGAAACCCTATGGAGATAGTGAACCAATATATTTTTGGTTTTGCAATGGAGAGAGTATAAAACCAAACGCCTGGCCCAAACCTGGTGGTAACTTAAATTCAATGAATGACTGAAGGAATTTGCAGTTGGATAAATGAGCGAATTGCAAAGTTCATGGGCTAAATTACTGCTCTTGGCCTCGCAGCATCTACTGCAAGACGTGCAAGAGGGCTCTGTGCTGCTCCTGCGCGCTGCTGGACAGCCATCACGCCCCCTTCTGCGACATCCCCAGCGAGACCCGGCGCCGGCAGGAGGAGCTGGGCACCATCCGCCGGCGTCTGCAGCAGAAGAGAAGGGGCTTGGAGGCCACCTATGCGGGGCTGCAGGACGAAGCCGCCCGGCTGGAGCGGGGCCGGCAGGAGATGCGGGAGCTGATCCGTCAGCGCGTGGAGCAGCTGGTGGGGCTGGTGCGTCGGGAGGAAGAGGAGCTGCTGGGGCTGGTGGAAGCTGGGCAGGAGCAGGGCCGGCGTGAGCTGGCAAGGGAGCTGGAGCGGGTGGAAGGGGTGCTGCGGCGTATGGAGGCAGGTGAGCGGCTGGTGGAGAAGATGAACCTCTACGCCACCGAGCAGGAAGTGATGGACATGCAGCCCTTCATCAAGGACTCGCTGGAGGAGCTGCAGCGGCTGCAGCTGCTGGCGGTCGGGGACCGAATGCAGCCCAGGGATTTCGTTGAGTGCAGAACCAAGCTGCAGGCACTGGAGGACCGCATCATGGGGCACCCAGGTAAGGAGGCACTTGGCCAGCACGGCTGGGGAGGGGGGGACCGAAAGCAGAGTTGAAGGTTATAATCCCTGGTTAGACCATATTCTCCATGGGTTTCAAGTCTCCTTCCACCTGGTGACTTGGTGGACCTGTGCCTCCAGCCTTTGCTCATGTAGTGGGCACACTCCAACCTCCACCAGGGAGGGGATGCTGTTGTGGCATCCATCACACCCAAAGCAACGCTTGTCTCTTGCTCTTGTGGAGTACGGTGGTCCCACAGATGCAGTGGTACTGGGAGGGAACATGGATGGAGCTGTGCTGTGGGTTGAAGCACAAGGGAGGTGAGTGGCACCTGGAGACAAGGCATATGGAGTATGGGCTCACTCCATTGGCAAGGAGGAAGTGAGTTGAAGGGTTGGATCAACTCCACATCCTCTCTCAAAAATGTTTGTGCTGGTGACACGTTCAGGTCCCTCTGGGGTCATAACCATCCTCTAGGCCTTAGTGTCCTGCCACCCACTCACCATTTCTGCTCCTCAGATCTCCAGCCAGTTTGTCTTTGCTCAACCTTTTTCCAAAACACCCTGGGGCAATTCCCCTTTTGGGTTGTTGATTACTGCCTTGGGATGGCAAGTCCAACTGGGAAGGCAAAATGTTCCCTAGGAGCACTCCCCAACAGGAATGGCAAGAGGTCCATGACCGCTGCTGGGTTTGCCCGGGTCTTCCCCCAGCTCTTCAGCAGCAGTGCTGTGGTGGAGATGCTGGTGGTTTGGGAATGGTGAAGGCCTTGGCATCTGTGGTGTGTGCAGGGATGGTGTGCGGGAGGATCTGGGTTTGGTCAGAAGGTGGTAGCATCGGTGGGGGTGGTGGGGTGGGAAAGCAATGGGAGGATCTGCTCCATCCACCTGCTGCTGTCTTCAGACCTGGGCTATCACCACTGTCCTCCTTGGCCCTCTGTGGACTTCCACCACTGAGCTCCCCAGGGCAAGCTCATGGGCTATGGACAGTCCATAGAAGAGGCCAGGGGTGATGTCCTTGATGGAGCTTGGGGTTTCTGTGGGACAAGCTGCCTCCCATCCTACTCCGTGCGTCTCCATCGCATGGTAGGTATCATCCCTCTGTCTCCCCTCTCCACCCCACTGAGGTGGGCTGGGAGGGACCCTCTGATCACAGAACCATAGAATGCTATGGGGTTGGAAGGGACCTCTGGAGATCATCTAGTCCAACCCGCTGCCAGAGCAGGGTCACCCAGAGCAGGTTGCACAGGGACGTGTCCAGGTGGGTTTTGAATGTCTCCGGAGACGAAGACTCCACCACCTCTGTGGGCAGCTTGTTCCCGGATTCTCCCTTCCTGCTCCCTTCAGCCTCCCTCCCCACCACAGGTACCTCTGATCCCCAGCATGACTCCCCGTCCGATGATGATTCCACCATGATCCTTGACCTCGAGCCTCCCAGGGAGCATTGCCAACCACATGGAGGTCACCCCGCAGGGATGTCTGCCCACCACAAGCCCTGTGCCCCCATGCCAGACTCCTCCAGCAGCAGAGAACACGTGTGTCCAGACGAGGGAGGGGATATGTCCCCCACCCAACCCATACCTCCAGCCCTTCTGATGCAGAGGGATGAAGAAGCAGAGAAAGACTCGGGATCAGCCCATGGGGACACTGTGCCTCTTCCCAGGAGCATCCAGGACTCTCTGGCCTCCCTGCAGCAAGATTTCGGTGGCTGGGCCAGGTCCAACATGCAGCAAGCGGATGAGCTCCTGAAGATCGGCGATCGCCTCCTGCGAGCTCAGCTCAGGGCAAACAGGCACCTGGTGTCCGTGACCCAGGAGATCCGGGCCGTGTCCCGCTCCATGGCCACCATCACCTCTGCTGTGGGACCCTTGCTGCAGCCCGTGGCCAGCCCACGGGAGCCCCTCACCACAGACGTGGACTGGCCATCGCTGCCCTCTGACCTGCTGGAGTTATTCCCCCCCAGCACCCCGCAGGAGCATGGACCGCTGGTCCCAGTGGCTACCATGGTCCTTTCCCCCAGCAGACCCTCTCCTGCCGCCCCCTCTGCCAGCCCAGCACGCTCAGAGCCCCACAGCCCAGCCTCCAAGGGGGAGGGCCCCAAATCCAAGGGCAAGTGTGGTGGGAAGCCCAGCACCAGACTTCGGAAGCGGAGGAAGAAGTGAGGCTCTGCAAGCCAGAACGTTTGCCCTGGACGGCGGCTGCTTGGAGGACCCTTTCAAGGTCCCTATGGAGACCAGGCTCTCCATCCCACCTTGCTGTGCCAATAAATCCTCCTGGGATGAACGGTGCCTTGGTCTTTTGCTGGTTTTGGGAAGGTGGCGTCTCCCCCCGGAATGAGCCCTCACCGCTGCATGGCAATAACTCGCTGGGGAACAGCATGATCCTACTAATTATCTTTTTTCTTTCCTTCCCAGCACGTATGACCTCCTAGCTTGTGGGTCTGGGATGGGTGGGAGAGCTGGAGGCAAGGCTTCAGCACAAGGATGGGTGAATGGGTGGGTGGCTGGGCAGAGCGGGCACCTCTCCAGCCCGGCCTGCGAGCTCACGGCTGGTTTTCAGCCTCCATAGCACCTCCAAGAGGTGACCCTCCAAGGAGGTGGCCCATGAGCCACCTGCACCTTCTGCTCTCTCCTTTCTTGCTGCTCTCAGATGTCCCCAGCGTTGCTTGCCCTCCTCTCAGCTGGCTGTGTTTTTCTGCTTTCAGAAGCGTCCCCCAGCTCCAGCCGTAGAAAACTCCCACCAGGTGAGACTCGGGTTTGCTTTGCTCTGGGATTTTTGCCTCCTGGGGTTACCCAGCAGGAATTTGGGGCTACCCCCAACCCTTCCAAGGTTGCTTGAGCTTTGGCATTTGCTTGCTGCTTTCCAAGTTCTCTTTTGACAGAAGAGAATCAGCCAAGCTGGTTTTGGGACAGGGCAGAGCCAGGGCAGATGTTGTCCCTTGAAGGCACCTTGGGGTGAGACGTGCCACTGCAGTCACTGTGAAGAGCTCTCCTTGCCATGGTGGCTCGCAAGTCCTTTCCTGCCTGCACCCTGCCCACATCCAGGGCTGGCCGGGGAAAGATGCTGCGACTGGTTTGTGATGGATTTGGGCCCCCCAAACACATCTTCCACAAGAAGGACAGAGCCCCACCCAAGCAGAAGTGGCCTTCAACAATGCTGAAGGCGAGTTCTCTTCTGGTTTCCAGTCCCATAGTGCAGGAAGGACTTGTCTAGCATCAGACCTGCCTGCTTTTGCCTGGGACAAACCAGCCATCGTAGGACCGGGGCTGAGAGACCCCAAGGGTGCCCCTCTGCAGATCATGTCCCCAGCCACCCCAGCCTGGGATCAGGAGGGCTTAGCCCTGCCTGTGAGCCCTGCAGAGCCTGGGAGCCTCAGGGCTGGAACAAGAAGACAGATGATTTATTCCCCCAGCTTGGGATGGGGAGGTTCCTCTGTTCTTTGCAAAGCAGAAAGTTTTCCTGACCCTTGTCAGGCAGAACCTGGACCGGGGTGGTTGGAGTGGCCACAGCCCAAGGAGAGCCAGGGGCATCATGCCAGAAATGAGGACATGGTGCTGGGTGACCCCAGAACAGCAGAGACCATCTGGGCAAGAAGAGCGGTAGCTTTGGGCTGGGACAAACCCATGTGGTCAAGCTTGTTTGGCTCTTGCTCCAGGGGCAAAGGACATCTCCATCCTTGACCGTGCAGGGCCGCTCTCACTGGGCTCCTCTTTGCACACTTAGGTCTCCACCTCCACCCCTGCAAAGAGGAAGAAAATCCAAAATGCAAATGTCCTGACATTGCCGGTGAAGGTGATGAAGGTTGAAGACAACAACAGGGGGTGGAACCAGATGGTGCCGCAGCAGCCAACCTGCTCGGACCAGCCTGGGACCAGCTGTTCAGTGTCCCCCATGACTTCTGCCAAGAAGGACAGCCTGCTGGAAGATGTGCCAGATGGCAACGGTGGGCTCCACGATTCAGGTAAGTGGTGTCCAAAGTGGTGAAGCCATGGGTAGACCTTACAGTGTGTAAGCATCGAGGCAGGGCAGTTTGGAGCATCTTCATAGACCTCCCAGGAGGATAGTTATGTCCCAATGTGTTGTTCAAAGACAAGATGTTTGGTGGAGATTGATGAAGAACCAGACTTTGTTCCTTCAACTACTTCCGTACTCTTAGGCTATGTGATGCTGCGTTTTGGTCCTCTCTCCCCTGTAGGATCTTGCCCAGTGTCTACTCTGTATCTGTGGCTTGAGGGGGAATCAGTCCTTTTTCAGGTGGACCCTAAGGGCAAGGTTGCTCCCTGCTTGCTCCCCCTGACCTTGATGGTTGTCCATGGCCACGTCTTGGCACAGTTGGTGATGCCGATCAAGGGACCACTGGTCCTGGCACTCAGTGAAGGGATGGACAGCCCCACATCCCGAAGATGACACCTCTTTCCTACCTTGGCAGATAGCGATGTCTGCTTGGACAGCTTTGAGGAGGACAGCACCAATGAGAAGTGGGTGCAGCTAAAGGGCTTTTAGTGCTTGACCCTGCATTGCTCAGTCTTTCTTAAGCCAGGAAGACTGGACCACTTGGTGCTTCCAGACCTTCAGGACCATCCCATAATCCTCCTCAGACCTTGGAAAGGAATTTGTGAAATCCTTACGGAGTGCCAAAAAAAAATCCCCTCTAGCTCTCTTGCACTTCTGGGGGAACTGGGCTGCCCAGCAGCTTGGAGACCTTGGTAGAAAGCATCTTGGTGATGCCAAGGTGGCAGGCAGACAAAATGAAGGCCAGCAAGAAGAGGCAGTCCCAAATCTCACCTACTCTTTCAGGACATGGATGGACGAGATTTTGTCGTTACTTTGCAGCACTGAGCAGTTCCTCTGACAGTCTGCGTGGCCAAAAGCTGGTGGCCAGCTCTCCAGAAGAGGTTTTTTAGAAGTGGGCAGCTTCCCTTCCCTGCCTGCTGTTCTCTGGCTTAGGCCCTTAGCTCACAGCCAGAGGGGAGATGTTGGGTAGCCTCAACTTGTCTGTCACTTTTGAGCAGAAAGCCAGTTGGGAAGCATCCAAGGGAGCCATCCCATGTGAACATGCATGGAGTATGCACATCACTGTTTTGGGGTGCTGGAGGAGGCAAGTCTTCATGACCAACCAGAGGCACTTACTACACCGTAAGTCCTCTAGCAGGCAGTTTGAGTAGATCCCTGAGATTTGGTAACCTCCAGGATACACGAGTGCCCAGAGCTGCTGCCCTGGATCTTGTGACACTTATTAAAAGGAAATTGTGTGCTCTTCCAGAACTTCATTCTACTAGATGACCTCAGCGACATCCTCAATAAGAGCACCAGCAAAGACTTGCTGGGCCTTCCCATCAGCAGCCAGAACATACTGGACATGAGACAGGGATCCCTAGTTTTCTTTGACGTGAAGATTTTGAGTAAGATCCTAAGTGGGGAGGTCCTACATTGCAGCCAGCTCAGATCCCCACATCTGTTAGTGTCTCTTTATTTTTATTTTGCAGGGGAGAAGTTCAGGCGTGTCCACCATGGCCTTGGCTGTATAAGGGCAAGAACAATATCCTGAGCACCCAAGAGGCCATGCCTTTGAGTTTCAGGACATCTGGAGGAACTTGGAGCCCACAAGGCCATGGGGATATTTCTCTGAGTTGCTCAGCCAGTTAACCAGCCCTTGCACAGTTGTGTCACCACGGGCCGTGGGCTCCCCTGCTGCTCCTTCCCATGGGCCAGTCTCTCTTGGGTGAGGTGGATTTTACTTTTCAAGCCCTTCTCCTTAGTCCGCCCTCAAAAAGCTGTGAAGGCTCTCATATTCCTCATGGGAGGAATGATCCCACTGCAGGGGGTGTTAGTGTTAATGGGAAGGACGTTCCTGAAGGATGTTGGAGTGCTGGAAGCTGAGGGTGTGACTAAATGGTGGAGGCAAGTGAAACGATGTCCCCCAGCTGCTATCAATGGGGAAAGCTGGTAGAGGCTGAGAACCTCAATCAATGTTTTATTTTCCTCCTGAACAAGAGGCTAATTCTGCCTTTCCTCCTCCCCGCCTCCTCTTCTCCAGAAAATGAAAGCGTTCAGATGACAGTGGTGGATGGAGAGAAGTACTCCCAGTCCTGAGTCAGCCAGTGGAATGTCTGTCCAGCTTGATGGCCAAAAATAGTGTCTACGAGATCAGTCTGAGGAATCTGCTGTGCCACCTCAACACTGTCCACAGTCAGCAGCTTTCCCACCGGCAGCTTTCCAGTTTGGATCATAGAATCATAGAATCATAGAATGGTTAGAGTTGGAAGGGACCTTAAAGATCATCGAGTTCCAACCCCCCTGCCATGCCAAAACAGCCCGGTTCAGCCACGGCTATCACCCAAAACTCGTGGGCATCTCACCTGGTCCTCACCTGCCTGCACAAGCAAAGCAATGAGCACCCCAACGTTCACCCAGAGGCAGGGATGAAGCAAACATCCATGTGCCGACCCTAAAACCCCATAGGAGGACTCCTGTCCGAAGCCATGCTCCTTCCCCCTGTCACTTCGATACACAAACTGCTTTTCCTCCTGATTTATAGCCTCTAACCAAGCACAAGGAACCCTCTGGGGACCATGGAGGGGACAACCTGCTGCTGAATCATCCCAGGAAGGGATGTACTGCTGAGACACCATGGGGACAATTTTGGCCCAGGTCTAATAATTCTAATAATTATTAGCAATACTTATTATTTCTAATACCTAACAGCTCTAATATTATTCCTGATAAGGTTTATTCTATTCATTATTTTACTACCACCCATTTCAACACCTGTCCTGCCCAGGAAGCTGGTGGGTCCAGGGGACAAGTCTGTTCAGGCAACAGTTAAACAGCCACGTGTGTGCAGGCATTTTCCTCCCTTTTGCTAAAATCCCGGGAAGCACAAGGAAATGCTGGTGGCCATGCTGGTGTGGACGCCACCGTGTGGAGTCTGGTCCTGCAAGAGCAGGGATGTGGTTCAGGGCAGCCGATGGGGATCTCCTCCACAATCCCCTGTCTTTTCCTTTTATTCTTCCACTTGATCCAAGTTGAAATTTCCGCTTCTTCCTCCAAAAAATCCACCTTTGCTCAGTAGTGAAGAGCTAGCCATGAGTCACTTGTGTCCTGGAAATACCCAATTGCCCTTGACATGAGCAGCTCCATGAGGATCATCACCACCTTGAAGGAGCTGGGGACAGGGACAAGCATGGGCACCTGAAGAGTGGGTTTGCCTTGGGAAAGTGTCAGCCCCCACACCATCCTCCAGTGACCCCGCTGCATAAGAGCCCCATGATCTGGAGATGTGACATGGTTTGGAGGTGGGGCATGTCTCTGTGGATCTTACAGAGCTGCTTGTTCCCCCCAAAAAGGGGAAAAAACCTGCACAGCAAACTCAACATCTCTCCTGTGGGCAGGGGACCCAATCCTGCACCTCATTAGCTCATTAGAGCCCATCATGATGGGTTCCCCAGGAAATTGAGTGCTCTCAGCTCTTGCTAAGTGCCCTTATCACCTGGGCTGGGAGTGGCTGTGGAAGGTGTGGGCTATAAAAGGTCCCTGGGCAGCAGTTGCTCCTTGTGCTGGACCCTGGTAGATAAAACGGGGCTTGGAAGCAGCCTGGTGTTTGCTTTTTGCTGCTGAGTTTTTGGGGAGGTGGTTGCTTACAATCACAGGGCCTTCCTTAGAGGGGAGGTAGAGCTATGGAGGGGTTCCTTCCTTGGGGCAGCCCTGGACTTCTCCCAGCTGTGCAGTGCCAGGAGGTGGTCACGGTGCACAGGGATCTCTTTAGCATGGGATACCTGGTCAAGGCTGTAGACCTGATCCTGGGCTTGGCTGCTTGCCTGCAGATTGGAGCACTGCTGAGACCATGGTGACCTTCATGGCTGGACTGCATGAGCATGGCAGCACCCTCAGGATAAGGCCGTGGGGGGCTGGAGCTCTGGTGTGTGGGGTCCACCTCTTGGCTTGCATGTTGGTGGCTTGGGCTGCTGAAACTGGCAGGGGCTGTGGTGTAGGTGGGCTCAGGGAGATGCTCCAAAGCCTTTCCTAGAGGCTGAACATCTCAGCCTGCTTTTTGGGGGCAGCAGAAGCTGTGCTGTCTTGTCTGGGGCTAGCTTTGGGGTGGTGTGAGCAGGGAAGGGTGTGCAAGAGGCAGAGAAATTAGGGTTTTCCTGATGACAACAGAGGTATCTACATCTCCTGGGGCTATTTAGGCTGTTGCTGCCACCTCCAGGGTGGAGCCCAGCTGGTGGCAGATGCCTCAGAAGGCATCACCAGTAGCTTGAAGCTACTTCACAGAAAACTTAAATTTTAAGTGGTCCCTCTCTGCTGGGAGAGGTTTGGGCCACCAGGGTGAGCGGGTATCTCCCCATACTCCACCCAGCAGATACCTTCATTAAATCTGCCCTGAGCAGAAGTCACCCTCCTCTTTCCTAGGGGGACAGACCTTCCTGTCTGTTGTTCTGGGGCATGGAAACTAGGGGGGGGGGGAGGGGGGTGGGAAGAAGAATCTTAAGCACCTCTGCATTCGGCTCTGCTGCTGCCCAGAGGCTGTCCTTGGACAGGCTGGAGCAGCTTCCCAGCCCAGAGCATCCCCACAGCAGGACGAGTGGCGCTTGTCTGCCTCCAGCACAAATGCTGCTGGCAGCTGCCCAGAAGAAACATCTCAGCACTGAGTCTCCAGGCTTAGATGTGCTGCTCGGTGCATGTGGCCAAGGAACAGGGCTCTTAATGACTGGTTAATGTGTCTTGTGTCTTCCTCAGGTAACCCCTGATGCTCAAGTCTACCAAGCAAGCCTAAATTACAACCTTTTTCTTACTGGCAACGCTGTCATTGTTTGCACCAGCCCTGCCATGGTTCCTCTACCCAAGGAGCAGAGGAACCACTGAGTGCCACTACCCAAGGTGAGCACCAAGCAAGCCCTTCTGCTGCCATAGAGCCTTTAACCATGAGCGTCTCTTCCCCAGGAGGGACAATGCAAGTCAAACCCATGTGGGTGCCCTTCTGTTCCACCCTGTCCTCTGAGGAGAAGCTGTTCTTCTCCCTGTGCCTCATGCATGGTAGGTTTTGGGTGAGGGCCTCCTCTGATGCAGGGCACCCTGAGATGGCCATGCTTCCACTAGATGGCACAGCTGGTGCTGGTATCACCCCAGCGCTCCTGGGATTTGGTGCAGTTTTGGTGAGTACCCAGGGCCTCGTGCCTGTTGGGGTTTCCTTGGGTGGAAGCAGTGAACCACAAGCTGGATTCCCATTCCTGAGCACCTGGTGACCTCTCCTTCCAGCTGACAGGAGCGCTGAGAGGGTCTACACCATATTTCAACTGGGAGAGGTCCTCCACTTCCAAGCTAGTGTCAACACAGAGAACCACGCACCTCTGAGGCTCTTTGTGGACAACTGCGTGGCCACCCCAACCCCAGACAGGAGCTCTTCTCCCCAGTGTGCTTTCATTGACTCCAATGGGTAGGAGCTGGCTGTGCCCTCTCTACAGGTTATGGAGAGGTGGTTTCCCTGCGACAGTGGGATCCTGCTGGCCTTTCCTTTTGTGCTGAGGTGCCTGGTGGGTGGGCAACTCGATGATGCCACTTCGACTTTTATATCCCCCCCAAGACCCAGGCAAGATGTGCTTTGGTTTGCAGTAGATGTATTCAGGTGTGCAGGAGGCTCCAGCAGTCTGGTACATCATAGAATCATAGTATGGTTTGGGTTGGAAGGGACCTCAAAGGACATCCAGTCCCACCCCATGCCCTGGGAAGGGACACCTCCCACCAGACCAGGTTGCTCCAAGCCCCATCCAACCTGGCCTTGAACCCCTCCAGGGATGGGGCAGCCACAGCTTCTCGGGGCAGCCACAGCTTCTCTGGGCAACCTGGGCCAGGGTCTCACCACCCTCGCAGCAAAGAAGTTCTTCCCCAGATCCCATCTCAATCTCTCCTGTGTCAGTGCCAAACCCTTCCCCCTCCTCCTATGTCTCCCCTCCCTGATCAAGAGTCCCTCCCCAGCTTTCCTGGAGCCCCTTTAGGGACTGGAAGGGGCTCAAAGGTCTCCCCGGAGCCTTCTCTTTTCCAGGCTGAACCTCCCAGCTCTAAATCCTCCTTAAAGCAAGCGAACTCCCTTGTCTCAGTGGGGCTATGGCCTCACTCCATTAAGAAAGTTAATGTAGTTTGTCTAGAATTACATTCCCAAGGCAACTGCCTCATAGCAATGCAGGATTGACATCACCCTGTGTCTGGATCGTGGCCCTCTGAGCCAAGGATCTTCCTTGGAGACCAGTTCTGATACTGGTCAAGACAAGCCCTTCTGATGGGCTTCAGGAGCTGAACCCTTAAGTGGCTTGAAGGAAGTAGGATGGGGTTGAGCTGCCCTGGGGAGATGGTGGTCCCACTGGAGACCAGTTTCATGGTGCATGCTGTGAAGATAAATGACAATCTAACCCCTCTGCTCTGCCTGCTCCCCCCTGCCCCGATCTATATCACCTGCCACCTGAAGGTCTCCCTGGCTAACCAAGCTCCTGACCCTCTGAACAAGCCTTTTTCCTTCAACAAAGCCAGCAACCGGGAACAGAAGCTTGCCCAAAGGTGAAGAGCTTGGGCTTCTCATCTCAATAAGCCAAGGGGGACCTCAGGGTTTAATAAAACTCGGACCACTTTCCTCCTGCCTGGAGCTGTTTCTGGGGAAGAAACCCAGCTTTGCTGGATGAGGAAAGGAGCGCAACTGGAGGGTCGGTGGGTTGGGCTCTTCCTGGGACAGACGGAGGCAGGAATTCCAGTCCCTGCCTCAAGGACTGTTTACACATAGTTGTATGTAACAAGCCTTGGATGAAATGTATAAACAGTCCTTGGGGCAGGGACTGGAATTTCTACCCCAACTTCCCCCCTTCTCCCCCCAAAAAGGGGCTTTCTGACATGCCTGAGTCACACTTGCTTTTTTTTTTTTTTTTCTCCTTTTCTCTCCCATTGCTGTGAAACTTGGGCTCTTCAGCCATAATGGCAAGATGTTCCTGCCCCAAACCCAAGACCTGTTGCTCCCCGCCAGCTGGGAGAGGTCCCCACTCCAGGCAGCGGTAGCAACTGGGCCAGCTGAACATCTTGGGATGTGGTGTTTGTCGTCAGAGCAGATTCAGGTGGCTGGATTCAGGGAAAAACCAGGACCTGTGAGGAGCTGGGACTTCCTCTCAGTGTGGCCACCTCTTGAGCTGTTTTTTCAGGGGCAGGAGGAGGTCTGCAACTCCTTAGCCTGCTCCAGGGGAGGTTGGGCAGCTCTCTTGGCTGTGAGGGACAGAGGACAGGGGTGTCTTGCACAGCCTCCCATGTCGTTTGGTGCCATCCAGCACCCTGGAGACCCCCAGCCGCATGCCCTTTGATAGATGTCACCTTGTCCTGGGGTCTCTTTGGAATTTGGGCCACCTAAACCACAGTCCCATCCCTTCCCTTGGCTGCTCATGGATCTAAAAGCAAGTTTGCCCTCCCCAAAAATTGCAAGATTAATTCTGGGTTGGATGGGGGAGCTGCACTGGCCTTGGGTTGGAGTTGTCAGTATAGCTTCTTTCCTCATCCGTATAATCTGACCCTCGCTGGAGGGGTTTGGTCCTTGTCTTGCAGAAAAGCGGGAGGTAGGGAGAACACTGGGAGAAGTCCTCACCTTTCCCCGTGAGCTGTCAGCTTTTGGGGCAGAAAGGAAGAGCAGAAGGGCATGGGAACACAGGTGGAAAGGATCTCAGAGGGTCTCCAGTACACCACCAGATCTATCAGCCTTGTGTTGGCGTGGCTGAGGCTGGGAGCGTCTGTGGATGGAGATCCCTCACCTTTGCATGCTCAGCCCAGGGTGGCACAACCCTCCTGGAGAAGAAATATTTCCTTACCTGAGCCTCCCAGACCACAAGTTGTGGTTGCTGACATGCTACACCTTCACATAACTCTTTCCTTCTTGGTCAGCATCTTCTCCAGAAGTTCCATGCCCCAGCCATCTCTTGGCGCATGTGCTCTGAGCAGGGACTATCTCTCTGGTTTGCTGGGACACATGGAGGAGAGTTTTAAGTGAAACCCCCTTGCTGTGTCGCTTGGCACAGCTGCCCTTTAGTCCTTGAACCAAAATACCTCACCTGGCTCCAGATGGGAAGAGAAATATCAGACAAATCTGGTCTACAAAGAAATTGGGGATGGGGAAACGCTCTCTGGCTTTCCAGAGCAGCCGTTCCTCTCCAGCAGCTCCTGCTCCTTCCCGAGCAGCATCCCCAGCTCCGGTGATGCTCAACAGCAGCACTGACCTCACGGCGTGATGACAGTTTTCTGGCTTAAAGCTTTATTTTATAAGGAAATATGAGATGTGCTTAAAAGTCTCCTTTATGCAACAGGGTTGGGGGTGGAGGGGAACCACTGGGTTTGGGCTTGTCCAGTGCCCTGGGACTTTCTGGTCTCTGCCTCCTTCAAAAAAAAGTGAGGTCACACTCTTTCCCAACTGTGCTGGTCCGTGGCCAATGTCGTGCTGTGCTTGGAGTCAAGATGGGACAAGCTGGTCCTGGCAAGGGCCAACCTGGGAGCAGAAATCCCCTTTTTTCATAAAGAACCACATGAGTCTGGGCATGTTTCTCCACCCGGGGTCCACCTCTGCTCATCCGAGCCGTGTGAGCACAAGGTGACCCATCATAGGGGTTTATTTTCCTACTGGGACCAAACCCTGGTACCCGGAGACCCACAAATTAACTCCAGAGCTGTCTCCTGAGCTGTGGCTCTCTGGGATGCGATGGGGTGAGACCAGGCATCTCCTGTGGTCCTTGCAGCCAAGGACCCGGCCCAGCGCCGATGTTTTCCCCCGCAGGGAGGGGGGGCAGCTGCTTATTTACTGATTCAGCATCGCCCACAGCAGTTATCTCCCTGACGCACGGGGCTCAGCCTGCTGGAATCCCTGGCATTCCTACGCCAGCGCTCGTCTCGAGGTATTTTAAACACGGAGGAGAAGTCCTGGGCCCACCAGCAGCAGCAGAGACGGGGCATCAGCTCCTGGGGCGAGGTGGGGAGCAAGCAGAAGGTTTTACGCTGGCCCGTAAAGCTTCCCACGGGTGGGTTTTGGGGATGTTGAGGTGGGCGCAAGCCAGTCCCAGCTCCAAAGGTGGTGGGATTCCTGCTAGGAGTGGGCTGGGTGACATCCACCCCCAAAACTTTTTCTTTCTTTTCGTTTTCCCAGAAAGGGCCCAGCCGCTCCAGCTCAAACATCCAAATTGGAGGCTTTTTACTATCCCGAATGCTTGCCAGGGGCATCCCCACAGATGGAGAGTGATCTGGGGTGTGAAACACCAGCATCCTTCGTATGGAGCCAACAGGATGCTTGCGGAGCCCTGGCAGGGGAAAAAAAAACAAAGAAAAGTTAAAGAGGCTCAAAAGAAGGGACAGAAACTCCAATAAATGAGGCATGAAAATGTATCGGGTTTATTTTCAAGCAGCTTTCCCTGTTTCTGGGCTGTGAGGAGCCGGCCAATGCCCACCCCTGTTTGGGGGGGGTGTGTGGATACAAACTGGGGTGCTGTGGCGCGGGGCAGGGGGCGATGGGTGCAGCGAGGCTCGCCTCCGGCTTCCTCTAACCCCTGCTTCCTTGAAGGCAACAAAACAAACAGCAGCCCAAGAGCTGGGGAAGGGCAGCAGAGATAAAAACGAAAGGTTGCGGTTCTGCAGCCGGTGACCTCACTGCCGAGGCTGGAATGGGGTGGTGGTGGGGGGAGGTGTTCGGGCCCCCCGCTGAGAACAGCCGCACTCGTGTCAGTGGTGAGGGCACTCCATTGGCTGTCGCTGGGTCAGCGCTGAGCGAATACGTGGGTCCCGGTCCCCGCTGGGGAGCGGGGAGATGCTGAAAGCCCCCGCTTGGGCTGGAGCTGTCAGCATGTGGGTTCCCGGTCCCCCCGTCAGCATCCCAGCACAAAACCGAAGTCCCGGGTTGGGGGAGGGGGGGGGGATGGGAAGCACCCGGATTGGGATCGCAGACCCCGCTCCTGTCACCTCCCCAGCAGCCTTGAGAAGCCCCTTATCACCTTATAACCTAAACAAGCCACTTTGTACCAGTCTCCCCGTCTCCGGCTTCTGCTGAGTTTTATAAACAACGTCCCCAAAGAGGCTGACGAGGATGTTTTCCCTCGCCTTGGGCAGCCCAGGAACAGGGGGTCCCAGCACCCCGGAAATGACTCGGTCGTGCCTTCCCCTGGCCCCGCACCCAGGAGGGCTGGCCTTTGGGTGCCATTGGTCCCCAAACGGTAGCCCAGGGGCGGAGGGCTCCCGCTCCTGGGGGGATATAAAGGCTGGTGGATCAGCCCCGGTTCTCTGTGCCGGGGTTTGCTGGAAGAAGGAGGGATGGGACCCGAAAGCGGCTTGATCCTGGCTCTTCTCTGCTGGGCGGCAGGCGAGGTGGCTGCCTACCCACCCTGGGATTTCTCCTGGGGGCCGCGGGCAGAACCCCACCCCTGGTCCTGGGTGGAGGACCCCCAGTCTCGAGCCATCGCCACCAGCCAGCGGCCGGTGACGGTGCAGTGCCAGGAGGCTCAGCTGGTGGTGACGGTGCACAGGGACCTCTTCGGCACCGGCCGCCTGGTCAACGCCGCCGACCTGACGCTGGGGCCGGCAGCCTGCAAGCATTCCACCCTCAACCCGCCCCCCCTCAACACCGTCATCTTCACTGCCGGCCTCCACGAGTGCGGCAGCATCGTGCAGGTAAGACCACGTTCCTCCCTCAGACCTTCCCCCAGCCCCAGCATCCAGCCCGGCATCCCTTCACCTCCCCCATAGAGCAGCTCCAGGCTGCGGGACCGGGCATCCCTCTGGGAGCACCCTAGGGGAAGAACGAGCAGGTATTTCCCCCAAACCGCAGTGTTTTCTTTTTTTTTTTTTTTTTCCCCCCCAAAATGGCTTTTGCCCTTTCGGCTGGAGACACGCGCACGATGGTGCAAAGCCCCCGTGTCAGACCCATTTCGCTCGTGTTTTGGCCCATTGGGAAGTTCAGCTCGCTGGGGAAGGGAGCAGGGCTCCTTCTCCATCCCCTTTTCCCTTGGCTTCCAGCCTTCTCCCCCCCCCCCCCCCCCCCCGCCCTTTTCTTTGGATTTCCTTTCCCAGTTGGACATGCAGCCGGGTGGTGGCGGGAGGTGGGGTGGCCTCTCCGCCGGCTTCCCAATGCTTTCCTGCCCAGATCACATCGGATTCCCTCATCTACCGCACGCTACTCAACTACGACCCCAGCCCCGCCAGCAACCCCGTCATCATCCGCAACAACCCCGCCGTCATCCCCATCGAGTGCCACTACCCCAGGTAAGGTGTCCCCCCGCCTCGGTGTCCCTGGGGAACCAGCACGGGGGCCGGGTCCTGATGGATGACGGTGGGTCCTTGCCCAGGAGGGAGAACGTCAGCAGCAGCGCCATCCGTCCCACCTGGGCTCCCTTCAGCTCCACGCTGTCGGCAGAGGAGAGGCTGGTGTTCTCCTTGCGCCTCATGAACGGTAGGTGGGAAGCCATCCCGACCTGCGGACTGCGGGGGGGGGGGGTTCCACCCTATTCCCAGCACGGAGGAGCTCAGGGAGCCAGCACCCCACCGGGGAAGCCAACCCCACCTCCATATGGCAAACGCCAGCACTCCTGCTTCTGGGCTTGAGCCTTGGCTCTGGGTCCCACGGGAACTTGAGGACAGCCAGGGCCACCCTCCTTGGTCACCTCGGTGCTGTCTTGCAGAGGACTGGACTGCTGAGAGACCTTTCACTGGCTTCCAACTGGGCGACGTCCTCAACATCCAAGCGGAGGTGGCCACCGAGAGCCACACGCCGCTGCGGTTGTTCGTAGACAGTTGCGTGGCTGCCCTCAGCCCCGGCACTGACTCCTCACCCCACTACACCATCATCGACTACAACGGGTGAGCCCCGCTGGCAGGGAGGGGGGGACACCCACCGGGATGCTGACACCCCCACCCCTCCCACACACATTGTCCCCATCCCACCCCAGGTGCCTGGTTGACGGGAGGTTGGATGACACCAGCTCTGCCTTCATCACCCCCCGGCCCCGGGAGGACATGCTGCGCTTCAGGATCGACGTCTTCAGGTTCGCGGGGGACACCAGGAACCTGGTATGGCTACATGTGTGTGTGTGTCCGTGTGTGTGTCCCTGCCAACCCCAAACCAAGCTGGTGTCCCCCCCAGGAGTGGGTCCTCACCTCTCTCCCCTGCCCTCCCCGCAGATCTACATCACCTGCCACCTGAAGGTGACCCCAGTGGACCAAGCCCCGGACCCCCTGAACAAAGCTTGCTCCTTCAACAAAGCCAGAAACATGTGAGTAGCCACCACCCCGGGATGGGGATGGTCCCCACCAGCACCACGGACCCAGACTTGGGGTTGGGGCAGGGGGGGAGGGACACACCAATGCTCCCTGGGGCTCCAGTGACGATGGGCCCACCCTGTTCCAGCTGGTCACCAGTGGAAGGGACCCGGGACATCTGCAGCTGCTGCGAGATGGGCAACTGCGAGTCCCCCGCACTCTCCCGGAGGCTCAGCCCCCTGGACCGATGGCCCAGCCGCCGCTTCCGCCGCCACGATGCCAAGGGTAAGGTCCCCCGCGGGGACAGAGGGGACACGATGAAGGGGGGCGGGGACCGAGCCCATCTCACCGCTCCTTCCTCCCCAGGGAAAGAGGCTGAAGCCGACGTGGTCATCGGCCCCGTGCTCCTCTCGAGGGACCCCAGCGCCGTGGGACAGCAGCAGGAGGGGGGTCAGGGTGAGTCCCCGCTGGCCACTAGACCCCGTACCGTGGCCCTGGTGACAAGCACTAACAGCTCTACCCCACCCTCCTTGGTTTTGCAGGTGGAGTGACGGCGGTGGCCGGCGTGGGGACGGGGCTGATGTACACGGTGGCCGGTGTGGGGCTGGCCGGGGCGGTGCTGGCCGTGGCTGTGGGGTACAGGAGGTGCACCCGCACCTCAGCGTGAGCGTGGGGCGAGAGACCAATAAAGCCTGGGAAGGACAAACTGCCTCCGTGATGCCATGGCACCGTGAGGACATCCGTGCCTGGGCCGGGTGACCCTGTCAGGGAGGGAGCACCCATCCCCGAGCCCCCCATCTCCCAGGTGGGGTCCCCCTCATCTCCACCCGGGTGTCAACCCTCCCTGGGGCTCACTTGTGGGAGCTGCCCCTTTCATGGGTGACACTGGGAACAGTACCCTAGAGGAATCCCAGCTGTGTCCCCGCCTGGCCACAGCTCCTGGGGGAAGGGGCTCCCTCCTGGGCAAGGAGCCGGGGCCCAGGGGCCACCCCCATCATGGCCCTGGCTCACCCATGGGCTAGTGCAGCTCCCGCTGTGCCAGCCCCACCAATGGATGCTCCAGCAGATCATCGCCCCCCCAACGGTGGGTCAGCCCCAACCCCAGGGTCTGTATTTCCCCTCCAGCATCCATTTCAGCCCCAAGAGATCTCTTTGAGCTCCAGCCCCACGTTATTAACAAGCGATAGGATGGGAGGAAACAGCCTCAAGTGGCACCAGGAGAGGTTTAGATTGGATTTTAGGAAGTATTTCTTCACCTAAACGGTTACCCAGTACTGGAAAAGGCTGCCCAGGGACACGGTGAAGTCACCATTCCTGGGGGTATTTAAAAGACATGTAGGCATCGACGTCTCAATGATCTTAGAGGTCTTGTCCAGCCTGAACGATCCTGATTCTTTATTTCAGCCCCAACCTCTGCCCCAGGGTCCATATTTCAGCCCCAGCCCAGCATCTTCCCGCACCCCTCCGCTGCGGGCTGCTCCTGGCTCTCCCACTGTTTACACAGCCATAAATCCATCCCTGCCGTCCCCTCGGGATTGCTATGAGCTGCCATCGCTGTCCCACCGTCACCTTGAGCGGCGCTTCCCAGCGCAGAACCCAGCCTTGTCCCCTCACCCCACCTCATACATTAGGTCTGGCCTGGTCCGTGCCGGCACCCCACGCTTGGGGGGCAAAAGCCACCAGACCCCACCTCCAGTGAGGGTCCCACGGCCCCACTCCCCCCGGCTCTCACCCCCCCAAACCCCTCCGAGCAGCGCTCGGGGGCTGGGAACGACCGCTCGGCCCCCGGTTCCCCGTCCCAAAGGGGATGGGGCTGAGCCCCAGCACCCCCCAGCCCCGCTCCCGGGGCTGGTTCGGGGGTGCCGAACCCGGGAAGAGCCGGCTCCGTCGCCCTCAACCCAACTCCGAAGCCCCCCCCGGGAGGGGAACCCCCTCGGCTGCTGCAGCAGCCCCGCACCGGGGGCGGGAACCCCCCCCCGCAGCCACGGGACGGAGCGCTGGGAACGGGGGGACCAACCCTCCGGCGGGGGTGAACCGGCCCCGGGGGCACCACCCGCCCCGGGAAGGCTTTAGCACAGTCGGTTATGCTTTACCGCGCTTCGTTTATCGTTACACGTTATCTTTATAATAACAGCTTTATTATTGTTTTTAGCTCTATTATTCCTCCAGCCTCCGGAGGAGCCGCGCCCCGGTCCCCCACGTCTCCCGGCTCCCGCTGCGCCTCCAGCCCCACTCGGGACACCCCCAACGGGCAGCGGCCGGTACCTCCCCTACGCCTGCGGGCCCCACGACACACGAACCTCCGGGGACCGCCGCTGCCCGACCCCACCGGGGGGCAGTCGGCTGAACGCGGCCTACACTCCCCCGCGGGGCACAAGACCCAACCGGCTCCCCCCAGCTACACCCGGCCCAGCCCCACACAGGTCCCTACAGCCGCCAGCGCTGCCCAGGCCCGCTCCCGGCGCCCCCCGGCCCGGCTCACCGGCGCCCTCAGGCCCGCGGGGCGGCAGCACCTTCCGCTCCCCACAGCCGCCGCGCCGATCTGCCGCCAGAACCCACCGCGCATGCGTCCTACAGACCCCGCCCCACCATTCCCCGCCCAGCCAATCACGACCCGAGGCGGTGCCCGGCCCCGCCAATCCCGGCCCACCCCTTCCCGCCCCGCTCATCTTCGCTTCGCCCAATCACGGCCCGTCCTTTCAATCCGGCGTCACACCCCCCCCCCCCCCCCCCCGCCTCCCCCGTCCCTGCTCCGCCCAATGCCAGCCCGACCCTCAATCCGGCCCCGCCCCTCGGCCCCGCTCCACCCAATCCCCATCTGTTCCTTCAATACGGCCCCGCCCCACCGGCCACGTTCCGCCCAATCACGGCCCGTCCTTTCAATCCGGCCCCCCCTGGGGCCCCGCTCTTTCTGCCGCTGCGGGGGTCTCGTGGGGTCCCAGCCCCGCTGCCGCCGCCCCGGTAGGCGCTGTCGAGCCCCGGGGACGGCGGGTGGGCGCTCCCGGACCCGGCTCAGGCCCAAAGCCGGCAGGGACGGGAGCTCGGGGTGATGGGCGCGGCGTGGGCCGGATTGAAGGGGCGGGCAGCAATTGGGCGAGGCGGGGGCGGGGCCGGATGGAAGCGGCGGGTGGCTATTGGGCGTAAACGGAGATGGGCGGGGCGAGAAAGGGTGGGCCGGGATTGGGGGGCGGGGCCTTGCTCTGCCTCGAGCCGGGATTGGCCAGGCGTGGCGGGGCGTGGCGGGGCGGGGCGTGTGCAGGGCACGCCGTCGGGGCCGGGCATGGTCCTAGAGCGGCCGCGGGGCCGGCGTGGGGCTAAGGGGATCGCTGGCCTCCCCCCGCTCCCAGCCACCTCCCGGTGTTCCCTGCGAAGCATCTGGGACAGGAGGCTGCGCACCGGGGAGCCCGCAGCTGCCCGAGAGGACAGGAAGAAACTTACGACGCCGTAGGCAGCGTGGTCCGTGCGGTGTTGTCGATACACCAGAGGGATGGGGATGTCATCCAGAGGGACCTGGACAGGCTGGAGAGGTGGGCCTAGGTGAACCTCATGAGGTTCAACGAGAGCAAGTGCAGGGTTCTGCACCTGGGCCAGAACAATCCCCACTATCAATCAAGACTAGGGGATGAGGTATTAGAAAGCAGCCCTGAGGAAAGGGACTTGGGGGCTGTTATCATATAACCATAGAATCACAGAATGGTTAGAGTTGGAAGGGACCTTAAAGATCATCGAGTTCCAACCCCCCTGCCATGGGCAGGGACACCTCCACTAGAGCAGGTTGCTCAAAGCCCCATCCAGCCTGTCCTTAAACACTTCCAGGGATGGGGCAGCCACAACTTCCCTGGGCAACCTGTTCCAGTGCTTCACCACCCTCACAGTAAAGAATTTCCTCCTAATATCTAATCTGAATCTCCCCTCATTCAATTTAAAACCATTACCCCTTGTCCTGTCACTACACTTCCTGACAAAGCGTCCCTCTCTGGCTCTCCTGTAGGCTCCCTTCAGATATTGGAAGGCTGCTATGAGGTCTCCCCGGAGCCTTCTCCTCTCCAGGCTGAACAACCCCAGTTCTCTCAGTTTGTCCTCATAGGAGAAGTGCTTCATCCCTCTGATCATCTTCGTGGCCCTCCTCTGCCCCTGCTCCAACAGGTCCATGTCCTTCCTGTGTTGAGGACTCCAAAGCTGGACACAGTATTCCAGGTGGGGTCCCCTTTGGGATGGGCAACCGGGGGCCGAGCGGTCGTTCCCAGCCCCCCGAGTGCTGCTCGGAGGGGTTTGGGGGGGTGAGAGCCGGGGGGAGCAGGGCTGTGGGACCCTCGCTGGAGGTGGGGTCTGGTGGCTTTTGCCCCCCAAGCGTGGGGTGCTGGCATGGACCAGGCCAGACTTAATGTCTGAGGTGGGGTGAGGGCACAAGGCTGGGGTGCACCGCTCAAGGTAATGGTGGGACAGCAATGGCAGCTCATAGCGATCCTGAGGGGATGACGGGGATGGACTTAGGGCCATGGGAACAAGCAGGAGCACCTTGTGAGCTAAAGGATTTTGACTCAGAGGTCGATGAGCCTGAGAGGCCATTGGCAGGAGAGGGAACAAGGTGAGCACCCCCTTGGATGGAGCATCTCTGTCCTGGGATGTCCCGTGTCTCAGCTCTCTGACACAGGGGACAAGGGCTGGGAGTGGGAGACAGAAGAAGGGGAGACAGGGATGTCTCTGGGGGACAGGACCTGGCAATGGGGGACAGAAGAAGGGAGGTGCAGGGATGTGGGGGGGACAGGAGCTGGCAATGGGGGATGGAAACAGGGGGATAAGCATAGGGGGGGACAGGAGCTGGCAATGGGAGAAAGGAGAAGAGGGGACAGGGATGGGGGGACTGGACCTGGCAATGGGAGACAGGAGAAGGGGGGAACAGGGGTGGGGGGCACAGGAGCTGACAATGGGGGACAAGAGAAGAGGGGGATGTGGTGTGGAGGGGACAGGAGCTGGCAAAGGGGGACAGGAGAAGGGGAGGAAATGGTGTGGAGGGGACAGGAGCTGGCAATGGGGGATGGAAACAGGGGGACAGGCGTAGGGGGGGACAGGAGCTGGCAATGGGAGACAGGAAAAGGGGAGACAGGGTTGGGGGGGCGACAGGAGGTGGTAAAGAGGGGCAGGAGAAGGGGGGGACTGGGTGGGGGGCGACAGGAGCATGTAGAGGGGGACAGGAGAAGGTGGGAGAGGACACAGGTGGTGTAGGGGTGCTAGGAGCTGTCAATGGGGGACAGGAGAGGGGACAGGGAGGGTGGCAGGAGGGGAAAGGACCTGGCAGGGTCAGAGGGGACAGGGAGGGGGGCAGGAGCTGTTGGCAGGGCACAAAGCACCAAGGATGTCACCAGGGGGGCTGCCATGTCCCACACCCCCTCCCCAGCCAGGGCAGGGAGCCGGGGCATTTGGGATTTCCTGAGAGGGGTGCATCCTTCCCCCCCCTCTCCCTTCCTCCATGTGTTGTGCCCTTTGCTTCCCCCATCCAGGATTAAAGGACAAGGTGAAAAAGCCATTGACTTTCCCTTAGGACACCTCTCAGGAGAGGTCCCCATCCCCTTCTTGGCCCTGGGGACATCCTGGGACATCCTTCAGTGGCCTCAGTTAAACACCGAACCCTCAAAAGCAACGTGTTTTAATGATTTCTGATTTTAAAGCTTGTGAAAATAATAAAAATATTATTATTATTAATAATAATAATAATACAAGACTTCCAGTCATCTCAAGGGCTCCCTCCTTATTTTTCAAAGCCAAACAGAGGGATCAATGTCCCCGTTAAGGTGACGGGATTTCCAGCACCTTCCAGAGCATTCCAGCGTTGAGAAGAGGGGTCCAGCATCCCTGCCAGCGCAGCACCCCCAAATCCAGGCTGTCTTCTTCCCCCCCCACCTCCAGAGGCGGCATCGCCAGAGATCTATCCCCCCCCAAAAAAAAATATGCCAAAGGGGTTAAAGACTACATATTGCTAATATGCGATTTACAGCATTTATACAGCATTTACCGGCCCCTGCCTTTATTCCAGCTAAAACTCGGCATCGGTTTCTCTTAGGAAATTTGGAGAAAAAAACCCAAAAAAACCCCAAAGGTTAAAGAAAAGTTAAGTATAAAAAAATATTTCAAAGAGTCATTCTCGCTTCCCCTTCTTTTAACGTGAAGAAATGAGGGTTGGGGGCAGGTTTTTTTTGGGGGGGTGGCGGTGTCTGGAGGAGCTGGTGATGGGCTCCGGAGGCTCTGGAGCTCAGGCACTTTGTCAAGAAGGGGACAGAGGCTGGGACAGGTGACATCCCTCTGGCCCTGCTCCCATCAAGATCTGCAAGACAAAAAAAAAAAAAACCAAAACCGCACAGATTTGGCGAAATGTGCTTGGGAAGACATTTAAAAATGTTATTTCAAAAGCAGAGTTGGGGGGGGGGGGAGGTTTCTTTTGGAACTGCTTCATTTTTCCCTGGAATAACACGGAAATTCAATATAAACAACCCAAAGGGAGCGAGACACCAACCCAAATCCAGCCATTTTTTTTGGATGCTTATGCAGAAAACTCAGGTGAAGGGGAGGAGAAATGGAATGAAACTGCTCGGGTCCAACCCCCATCTCTATTTTGGGTGGGGTTTTTTTGCCGAGGGAAGGACAGGGAAGGACAGACGGACGTCTCCTTACTGGGAAATCTTGCAGTTTGTTGTGGCGACGTAGCGCCCGGTGTAATGGATGTTGCACCTCACCACGTTATTGGTGAAGTCCGACTCCAGGACGATGTATTTGGGGTTCACTTGAACCTAAAAATGGGGGGAAAGGAAGGAAAGAGAAATCACCCTTAAAAATCAGTAAGTGGGAGGACAAACAGTGCTTAAACCCACATTAAAGGGATGGTACTGAAAAAAGGTGTGTGGTCCCGAACCCCATTGTTGAGAAGATCCCAAGCCGCTCCCAAATTGGTGATTTTTGCCCCTGAAAAAAATCTCCCCCAAGGACCCTGGCCACCTTTAAGACATAATTCCCTGGCTGCACGTCCGTGATATCAATCCACTGGCAGTCGATGTCGGCATTGTAGGTGTCATAGCAGCCGGGGCTCAAGCCCTGGGGGGGAGAAAAAGGGGGTTCAGGATGTACTGGGGTGGGTGGGGGGAACCCCAAAGAGCCCTTTGAGCATCTTCCCTCCCCCCCCCCCCCAAAAAAAAGCACCTGGGTGTGGGCCGTGCAGGCGTAACGCTTCAGGTTGCCAAAGTCGCAGGTGGTGTCCTCCAGGCAGAAGCTGGCCTTGTGGCCCTCAGCCACCTTCCGCCCCGTGGTGGCATCCAGCAGGTCATAGTGGCTGAACTCATCCATGCTGTGGTAGTGCCTGGGAATGGAGGGGGGACACACAGACACAATCAGGGTGATACCCCCCACCACCACCCCCTCCCAAATGGCACCATGCCCTCCCCAGATGTGATTTTGGGGGCTCCTCATCAACCCTGGGTCTTAGAATCATAGAATCATTCAGGTTGGAAAAGACCCTTGGGATCATCCTTGGGTCCACACCAGCTTCCTCCTTGGGGACATTAATTGCAGGAGCTTGGTGGCTTTAGGGACATAGATGCAAAGCAAGGTGATGCACACACACACTTCCCCCCCAAAGATCTCAAAGCAAAGCCCCCAGAAAGCCAGGCCATTAAAAAAGCCTTAAAATTGCCATGAAAAGGAGGGCTGGGGGGGCGGGGGACGGACATGGGGACACTCACTGGTGGCAGCTGTGCCATTCCCAGCTGTGGCGGGGCCGGCTGGGCAGAAAATCGGCCGTGCCCTGGTTCTTCACCCGCTGGGGAAACCGCAGCAGCACCCGCACGTCGTAGTCGGTGGTTTCGGGGGTGTAGGCGGTGCTGGGGACATCAGGGAGGGTCAATGCCACCAAGGTCGCCCCCCCCTCCCCTTGGCCCCAGCCTCCCCTCGACTCAACCCTGAGACCCCACGGGAGGAAGATCCCCAGTGAGCATCTCTGCTGGGAGAGGTTCCTCCCCAGAAAAGGAGATGGTGAAAAAAGGTGAAGGAGAGAAGGCCCCCTGCCCTGCAGCACCCACCAGACACCTTCCTTCCTGCTTTGCTTAGCTTTTCTCTTTTCCCTTTTCCCTTTTCCCTTTCCCCTTTTTCCCTTTTCCCTTCCCTTCCCTTCCCTTCCCTTCCCTTCCCTTCCCTTCCCTTCCCTTCCCTTCCCTTCCCTTCCCTTCCCTTCCCTTCCCTTCCCTTCCCTTCCCTTCCCTTCCCTTCCTTTTTCCTTTTTTTTTCTCCCCCTTCAGAAAAAAGAACACTTCAAATAATTCTCTCTGAATTTTAAGCACATTTTCTCCTACAGTACACAAATATTTCAGTACTTGTAAAATGCAGTGTGTCACTGGAATATTCCAAGATACCTGAAATCAGTTTTACTCTCCCATCCCTTCCCTTTCCCTCATCCCTACCATTTCCCCTTCCCTTCTCTCCTCCTCATTCTCCATCCTTCTCCTCCTCCCCCTTCCCTCTTCCCTTCCCTTTTCCCCTCATCCTCCTTCCCCACCTGCACATCCTCCATTGCCCCACACGATCTCTCCCTGCCTGCCCACTCCCTGTCTCCCCAGGACACCCCTCTCTCTCCCCATCTCCCCATCTCCCCTTGCCCCAGGGCCCCCTTTCCTCCCCCTGTGTCCCGTCATCCCAGAACCCCCTCTCTCCCCTCCACATCCCCATCTCCCCTCACTCCAGGACCCCCCTCTCTCCCCCTGTGTCCCCATGTCCCCTCACCCCAGGACCCCACCTCTGTCCCCCCATGTCCCACTGTCCCTTTGCCCCAGGATCTCCCTATCCCCATCCACTGTCCCTTTGCCTCAGGAGCTCCCTATCCCTATCCCCACGTCCCCTTGCCCCATGAACCCCCTCTCTCCCCACATCCCCATCTGCCCTCACTCCAGGACCCCCCCTCTTCCCCTGTGTCCCCATGTCCCCTCATCCCAGGACCCCCCTTCTCTTCCCCAGTCTCCCCATCTCCCCTCACCCCAGAACCCCCTCTCTCCCGCTGTGTCCCCATGTCCCCTCGCCCCAGAACCTCCTCTCTCCCTGTGTCCCCATGTCCCCTTGCCCCAGGAACTCCCTATTCCCCCCCTGTCTCCCCATTTCCCCTCATCCCAGAACCCCCTTTCTCCCCCCCACATCCCCGTCTGCCCTCACTCCAGGAACCCCCTCTCTTCCCCTGTGTCCCCTCACCCCAAAATCCCCTGTCTCCCCCTGCATCTGCATCTCCCCTCGCCCCAGGACCCCACCTCTGTCCCCCTGTGTCCCACTGTCCCCTTGTCTCAGGACCTCCCCATCCTCCTCCATGCCCCCATCTGACCTCACCCCAGGACCCACTTCTCTCCCCCTGTGTCCCCGTGTCCCCTCATCCCAGGACCCCAACCCTGTCCCCCCGTGTCCCACTGTCCCCTTGTCTCAAGACCTCTCTATTCCCCTCCATGTCCCCATCTCCCCTCACCCCAGGACCCCCTACTCTTCCCCTCTGTCCCTGTGTCCCCTCACCCCAGGACCCCCCTCTCTCCCCCCTACATCCCCATCTCCCCTCGCCCCAGGACACCACCTCTGTCCCCCCATGTCCCACTGTCCTCTTGCCCCAAGACTTCCCTATCCCCCTACATGTCCCCATCTCCCCTCACCCCAAGACCCCCCTCTCTCCTCCCATATCCCCTTGCCCCAGGACACACAGCTCACCCCAGGGCTGCTCCTACCTGGCCAGACACTTCTCCTCGGCGGCGCAGCGCAGCGAGTACAGGTGAGCTCGCTGCACGTAGGTGGATGCTTGCACGTAGTTGGGGTCCGGCACCAAGTCGGGGAGACCTGCCAGGAGGATGGGGACAGCCCTGAGGGCTTGGGGACAGGACCTGCGGACAGGGCTTGGCTTGGGGACATAGCGGTCCCAGCCTCGAGGCAGCCAGCCCCGACCTCATGGGGAAGGTTCGCTTTGGTGACCGCCACATTTTTTTCAATTTTCAGCTGCAGACAGAAAATCCTCCATTCCCCTCCCCTTCCTCTCCCGCCTCCTGCTGGCAAATCCCAATCCTCCATTTTCCTGCAGCGGGATCTCCCAGCCCGTCCTCCTGGAAGCGATTACATCCAGCCCTGGTCGACTGCCATGCTCAGCCACCCTGCAAGGGGTTATTGGGGTCCCCCCGATTTCCCCGCCTCCCCTCATCCATTGCAGCAAGGGACAGGGGGTGACAGAACCCCCCAAAAAGGGGAGTCCCAATTTCCTGCCCTGTTTCATGTTTTTCACCCCCAAACCAGGGTGGAAGTGGGGGGCTTTGCTAACCCCTGGCCCCCCCTGCCATTATCCCTCCTCCCCTTTAGTTCCCAATGTTGCCCCATGGTTGGGGCTGAGCCAGAGTGAGCTGCAGACAGACAGACAGACAGACAGCCGCAGGGACAGGTGGGGGCGGCCTTGCTTTCCAAAAGAATTACGGAGCTCAGCTGGAGTCATCGCTTCCCCCCACACACATACCCAGGAATACCCTTTCACACCTCCCTTTCCAAAAGGCTCCTCCGGGATCACCGCCCTGGAAAAGCATCCTTACGTCTGCCCCTCAGGACGGATGAGGATGGGGGAGATGCTCCCCAGGCACTCCGTGCCTCAGTTTCCCTTCTCACAGCCCTCTGCAAAGCCAAGCCCTGCTCCGCAACAATCTCTGCGTACCACCTCTCCTTCCTGCCAGCTTGACAGCCTGTCCCCATCCTCATCCCCATCCCCATCTTCATCCCTATCTTCATTCCCATCCTCATCTCCATCCTTGCTCTCATCCCTGTCCTTATCCCTGTCCCCATCCCCATCCTCATCCTCATTGCTATCCTTGTCCCCATCCCATCCTTATTCCCATCCTCGTCCCCATCCCCATCCTCCTCCTCATCCCCACCTTTATCCCTATCCCTGTCCCCATCCCCATCCCCATTTCTGTCCTCATCCATCCTCATCCTCATCTCCATCCTCATCCTCATTCCCATCCTCATTCCCATCCCATCCTCACCCCTCACACTCAGCCCCAGCCCCATCCTCATCCCCACCCCTCTCCCCATCCCCATCCCCACCTTCATCCCCATCCCCGTCCCAATCCTCACCCTCACTCCCATCCTGAACCCCATCCTCTTTTCCATTCTTGTCCCCATCCCTGTCCTCATCCTCATCCCTGTCCTCACCCTCATCTCCATCCTCATCGTTGTTCCCATCTTCATTGTCTTCCTCATCCCCATCCCCTCCTCACCCCTCACCCTCATTCCCATCCCCATTCTCATCCTCACCCCCGTCCCCATCCCCATCCCTATCTTCAGCCCCATCCCTGTCCCCATCCTCACCCTCACCCCCATCCTGAACCCCATCCTCATTTCCATCCTTGTCCCCATCCCTGTCCTCATCCTCATCTCCATCCTCATCCTCGTTCCCATCCCCATTGTGTTCCTCATCCCCATCCCCATCCCCATTCTCATCCTCACCCCCCTCCCCATCCCCATCTTCATCCCCATCCCCTCCTCACCCCTCACCCTCATCTTCATCCCCATCCCCTCCTCACCCCTCACCCTCATCCCCATCCCCATCCCCATCCCTATCCTCATCCTCACCCCTCCCTTGTCCTCATCCCCACCTTCATCCCCATCTCTGTCCTCATCCTCACCCCTCCCTTGTCCTCATCCCCACCTTCATCCCCATCTCTGTCCTCATCCTCATCCCTGTCCTCATCCTCATCTCCATCCTCATCCTCGTTCCCATCCCCATTGTCTTCCTCATCCCCATCCCCTCCTCACCCCTCACCCTCATCCCCATCCCTATCCTCATCCTCACCCCTCCCTTGTCCTCATCCCCACCTTCATCCCGATCTCTGTCCTCATCCCTGTCCTCATCCTCATCTCCATTCTCATCCTCGTTCCCATCCCCATTGTCTTCCTCATCCCCATCCCCTCCTCACCCCTCACCCTCATCCCCATCCCTATCCTCATCCTCACCCCCCTCCCTGACCCCATCCCCATCTTCATCCCCATCCTCATTCCCATCCCCAACATCTTCATCCCCATCCCAATCCCTGTCCCCATCCCTTTTCAAGGGACTGGGGGTCTCCAGCCCCATCCTTTCCCAGGGGCAGTCAGCAAGACCCTCCCCATGAGCACCATGCCAGCTCCTCCTTTTGCACCCAGACGCTTTCCAGCATGTTTCCTCCCAACCCCTACTCTTTTTTTCCCTTTTTTTTTCTTTTTTTTTTTTTTTTTTTTCCGTGGGCAAAAAAGAACAATGCCTTCTTGTTTCTTGGCCTGCCTTCCCTCGAGGGATCACGTCACTCCATTGGAGTTCGTTTCCTGCCCCGCTTGCTTGGTCATCGCTGCTGATGTAATACCCGGGGGGGGAGAGGGGGGAGAACCACGCACGCCAAGGAGGGGAAAACCAGGAGAGCTTGGAAGGACTTTTTACCCCCACACACACCTTAAAAAAATTGATAATAAAAAAAATCGACAGAGAGGGACCCCTGGGCCCCGTCCCGCTTGCGAGAGGAACATTTGTCATCATTTAGAAAACAGCTTTTCCTCCCCGCTGTTGTTTATAATAAATTCTTGGACGCTCCGGAGAGAAACCCGACTCCTTTACCAACGGGGAGTTTTATTTTCCCCCCACGGCGGGGCTCGCCCTGGACGGTCCCGTTGTTATTGTAGGGTCTCACGCCTGGTTTTGGGTTGGGGCCCGGCAGCGATGGGTCCAACCGCCAGCACCAGCACTGCTGGGGTTAATGGGATGGCAGGATCCAGCTCCAAATGTCCCCTTATCACAGCAGGGCACCAAACTGTCCCCATCCGGAGCTGGCCAAATCCTGCTCCTTTTTTTTTTTTTTGCTGAGCCAGCACTTTCCCACCTCCTGCAAGTCAGGGGGCCTGGCAGCCCCCCGCTATTGCCTCTGAAAAGGGACAAGCGCAGCAAGAAAATGTTTGTTTTTCCTCCTCCGCCCCCCGGCCTGCCCCGGGGAGCTGCCAGAGAAGATTTCCTTCTTATTCACCGTGAAAATTAGAATAATAAAAAAAGGCAGGCCTGCTCCCCGCTGCGCTGTTTGTGCAGGTGTGCGGGGCTTAGCCGAAAAAATCCCGGCTCCAGCAGTTTTCCGAGGGGGTGGCTGCTTCACCTCCCTGTGCCCGGTCCAGCAGAGACCACTGAAGAGGGTGGCTGTGAACAGTGGGGTCAGGGACGTGGGGACACCCCTGAGTGACCAAGACCCACCCCTTCATCCCCCCATCCCATCCCATCCCATCCCATCCCATCTCTGCAGCATCCTTCCTCCACCACCTCCTGGTGCAACCTTTCATCCCATCCCATCCCTGTAGCATCCCTCCTCCAGCACCTCCTGGTGCACCCCTTCATCCCATCCTACCCCATCCCATCCTACCCCATCCCATCCCATCCCATCCCATCCCATCCCTGCAGCATCCCTCCTCCAGCACGTCCTGGTGCACTCCTTCATCCCATTCCACCTTATCCCAGCGCCACCAAATCTTCTCGGGATCCCCAGCTGGTTGTTAAATGCCTGAAGATAGCAACAACATCAACGCAAACCCATCCCTGCGCCCACAAAAGGGAGACTTTCCCAGCAAGATTGTCATCTCCTGGCCCAAGTGCCCCATCCATAGGTGATGGCATCCCCAGGTGCCACCACAACTCAAGCTTAGTGGGTACCAAAATCCCCATTACCCCATGGGATTTCCAAAACCGCCTCCCATTCAAAAACCAACCCCAGATGACCCCTTTGCACAAGGGCAAGGTGAAAAATCCCACTGGAGACAGAGGAAAGCAGAGAGGAGGGGTCTGGGCAGAGGTCAGGGTAAGGAAGCCCCTGGAGATGCCTCCTGGGGTTTGGTCAAGATTGGGGAGCACTGGTAAGAACCAGCACCTTTGTTGAACCCCATGAGGAGGGGTGGGTTTAGATGCCACGTGGGCTTGGCTTTCACTAGCCAAGACCTCCTTTGCATGAGATGATTTGGCCCCTGGGGAAGACTTGGGTGACACTTGGGTTCTCTGCAGTGGGTGTGAGCAGGAGACCTGAAGACTTTTGGTTCTCCTCCCCATCTCCTTGCCAAAGCCTGATCTGCTGCATTTATCCCCCTCTCTTGACCAAGCCATGCATGATCCTCCTCTCCCACCTCTCCCACAGCCTGGTTACCTACAGATTTAGGGCTGGAAACTATTTCAACTCTCATCTTCCAAGGTGTCTACATCAGCTGGTTTGGATGGAGGGAGGTGGACAACCCATGTTTCTCACGCAAGCCCCAGTAAACCCCCTGGTAAAAGACAGTGGGATCTAATTGCTTAATTAACCCCCCAGGTGCCCCAGCAAGGGGCCAGGAATGCCACACATTCCTGGCGGAGCCGGGTGGGATTAGGAGTCTCTTAAAGAGCTTAGCCGCATAATTACCATCTGATTCGGCTTTATAAAGTGTTTTGATCAATTAAGAAACCTGCCTGAAGGGTGGCCCTGCAGGCGACAGGCTTGGGGTTGGTTTTTTATGGTGACCCCCAAGGAGGTGACAGCTTTCTCCAAACAAAGCTTGGCTGGAGACCAAGCAGGTGACCCAGAGGAGAGGCCAGACAGTGGGGTGGCCCCAGAGAGCTGGGCTGGTCAGAGGATATTTATTGTCTTTTTTAGATTTATTAAGGAAAAAACGTGAAGAAGGAGGCTGGGAGCTCCTGCACAGGGCGGAGGGTGGCCTGTTGATGGGCTTGTTGGCTAACAAGAGTTGTCCACCCACTCATGGACACCCCAATCCCCCTGGCAGAGCCATGGCGCTGTGGGACCATCACCTCCTGGCCCAGCTTCCAGGGATCCTTGAAGAACGCAGCCTTTGCCAACAGGGAGGAGACCATCTTGGCAGGCATCTTCCCATTTCCCTCTGTCGCCTTGGGTCACCTGCAGGGCAGCCATCCCCAGGCATCCCCCCCAGAGACATGGGACCACCAGCATCCTGCATCCCTGCAACTCTCATCCCTGCATCCCTCACCCCTCCATCCTTCATCCCTGCATCCCTTGCCCCTCCATCCCTACACCCCTCACTCCTCCATCCTTCATCCCTGCATCCCTTGCCCCTCCATCCCTGCATCCCTCACCCCTCCACCCTTCATCCTGCATCCCTCGCCCCTCCATCCCTCATCCTGCATCCCTCGCCCCTCCATCCCCCATCTCTCACCCCTCTTCCCTCACCCCTCCATCCTTCATCCTGCATCCCTCACCCCTAGATCCCTCATCCCTCGCCCCTCCATTCCTCATCCCTGCATCCCTCGCTCCTCCATCCCTCATCCCTCACCCCTCCATCCCTCATCCCTCGCCTCTCCATCCCTCATCCCTTGCCTCTCCATCCCTGCATCCCTCACCCCTCCTTCCCTGCATCCCTCAATCCTCCATCCCTCATCCCTCACCCCTCCATCCCTCGCCCAGCAGGAGCGTCTGCTCCCGGCGAGGCAGGCAGAGATCTGGAGGAAGATCCTCTCCGCACAAACCTCGTCCCCAAGCTCTTTCCCACACATCGTCAGCGAGACCTCGGCCTGACCCAGCCCGGCTGCTCTTGCTGTGTTTACTCGCTCGCACGCAATGGGGCAGGGCTGGGATGACCCATTCCCCCAGTACGAACCCTCCGGGATGGGCTTTTCTCAGAAAAACCAGGGATGGGGCTGAATGGGTTATGGGGTCAGACGGGTCAGAGGCTCCAGCTGAGATGGGTTTCCCAAGGGACAGGCAGGGAACAGATCCCCCAGGCTGCTGCTCCTCACGCCCTCCAGCCTTGCTTCCAACTTCACCACGGAGCAAAAAACACCCTGGGCAAAGCCTCAGCCAAAAGCCACAGGATTTCATCAGGATCAGGGTCAGTAGGACGTGAAGTGACAGTGTCCCTGCTGCGACCTTGGTCCACTGCTGCGGCCCCGGTGGGGGTGATCAGTCTCGGGTGAGGCAGCACAGATCCATCCCCCTCCCACCCCGTGAATTGAGTCTGCCCTGGCACAGGGCACATGGCCTGGATGACCTGGGACACAGCACTGTCCTATCCCCAGAAGCACGGTGTGTCCCCAGCCCATGGCACACAGCCACCCCCCACGCAGGCAGGACAACCTGGGACACGGCACACAGCCACCCCACGTGGGCAGGACAGCTTGGGAAATGGCACACAGCCACCCCACATGGGCAGGACAGCCTGGGACATGGCACACAGCCACCCCACGCAGGCAGGACGGCCTTGGGACACGGCACAGACCCATCCCACCAATGCAGGATGACCTAGAACATGGGGCATAACCCACCTTGAGCAGAGTGTGCCCCCATCACACAGCACAGACCCACCCCATGAAGGTGGGATGACCTGCGACGTGCCACAGACCCACCACAAAAGCATGGGATGACCTGGGATGCAGTACTTGACCCACCTCATGAGCATGAGATGACCTGGGACACGGCAGATGCACCCCACAAATGCCAGATGACCTGGGACATGGCAGAGATCCGTGCCACAAGCACAGCATGACCTGGGACACGGCCAAGATGCACCTCAAGCCCAGATCCTGCTGCGATGTGCCCCTGCGCACGCCTTCCCCTTCCTCCCCGTTTTTCACCACCTCAAACATCATTCCCAAAACATGCAGGGTCTCCAACAGCCCCAGCCCCTTGGTGACCCCTTGGTCACATTTGTCCCCATAGCACCAGGGGCAGCATCCTTGGAGAGCGAGTGGCACCAGATGTGGGTACCTCGAGGATTCGTTCTCCTTGGGTGGTGTGTAAGGAAGCCCCCAGGGCACCGTCCCACCCCAGGGAGCTGCCACCCACCCCAGGGTGCTCCCCAGACTCACCCCGTCCGCCGTGGCTGGGCCTGTAGACGCTGCCCACGCTGACCCGGGCTTGGCTATCAGGGACACCTTGTGGCATCTCGGGGCTCCTGGCAGGCAGGTAGGACTCGGGGCGAGGAACCCCGTAAGGCTCCAGCGCCCGAAAAGGTGGCTGCGGCTCGTAAGGTGGGTACTGGCCCCCCCCGTACCCCGTCCCGCCGGGAGCTTGCAGGTTATCTGCCGGTGCCGCACCATGGCCGGCGGGTTGCTGGTTGGGGTACGAGTCTGGGCCGCCCTGCTCCGGTGAACCCCCAGCGTCGTGATACAAGCTATGGGAGTACCGGCGGTCCAGCCCATCAACCGGTTGAGGGGCGGCGGGCACGTAGGGGCGTTCGGCTGCTGGGTAGTAACCCTGGGCTCGATAGGGGCTCTGCTCCTCCCCGTAGTCCTCGTAGCGTGCCCGGGGTTGGAAGGGGTACACCACGCTGGCACCCGCCGCCGCCGAAGCCACGGCCGCTCCCCCGGTGCCGGTGCTACGGTAATAGGTGAACGCCTCGTCGTACGCCCGGGGTGCCTCGTAGGGCTCGTATTGGGCGGCGAAAGGGAATTGGGGGTACGTCGGCTGCCCGACGGAGGCGTAGGCGAAGGATGAGGATGAGGCGGAGGAGGAAGGTTGGCGGGAGCGGCCAGCGGGCCGGAGCCGTTGGGAAGCCGTACTGTCGCCCACCGGTCCTTCACGCCAGTTTTCGGGCACCTGCCCGAAACCGAAGGGATGCCGCGTTTGTCCCCGCACCGTCTCCGAGCCCGGTCGCGGCGGGGCGGCCGGTGCCTGTCGCCGGACGCTGCCCGTTCCTCCTCCCGTCACCGCTCCCGCCAACAGCAACCGGTTGCCTCCGGGTCTCTCTTGCCCCGCCGGGACGTACTCGGCGCCGGTGTTAAGCAAGCTGTAAAGGCGCCCGTTGTTCTCCCACTGGATCAGCTGCCTCCAGGGCTGCCCTCCGCCTGCCTGCTCCTGCCCGCCGGCCAGCAGGCAGAGCCCCCAGCCCAACGCTGCCCACAGCCCCCAGGCTGCTCCCCGCCGCTCCATCCCGGTAAGCCCTTGCCGCCAGCCCCCGGCGGAGCGGCTCCCGGGGCGGGCGGAGCGGCCGCGCTCCCCCGGCGGCGGCGGCGGCGGAGGGAAGCGGAGCCGGAGCCGGGGCCCCGGGGGGGGGGGGGGGGGGGGGGGGGGGGGCGGGAGGGAGAGAGAAGGAGGAGGAGGAGGAGGAGGAGGAGGCGGCGGGGGGGGGTGTGTGTGTGTGTGGAAGCGGCGCTACCGGGTCCTAGGAGCCGCCTCCAGCAGGGATCCTGCCCACCGCGAAGCATCCACTCGGGGTAAAAAAAAAAAAAAGAAATCCTGAAATTTCGGCTTTTTACACTTTTGTGGTTTTTTGGGTCTTTTGGGTTTTTTTTTTCAACTCTGAAGCGGTTCACTACTTCAAAATTTGGGGGGAATTCTGTGGGTTTTGGTCCCAGGAACCGCCTTCAGCACGCATCCTGCCCAGGGTGCTCTCAGGATAAAAAAAACCCTGAAATTTCGGCTTTTTACACCTTTTTTTGCTTTCAACTCTGAAATGGTCCACGACTTCAAAATTTGGGGGGAATTCTGTGGGTTTGGTTCCAGGAACTGCATCCAGCACGGATCCTGCCCGCCAGGAGGAAGGGCTTCAGGGTGCTCTCGGGATTAAGAAACCCTGAAATATTGGCTTTCTACACTTTTTTTAACCCTAGCACAATGCACACTTTCAATATCTGGGTCAAATTCTGCAGGTTTCGGTCCTAGGAACCGCCTCCAGCACGCATCCTGCCTGCCAGGACTTGGGCTGTAGGGTGCTGGCTGCATGCACAGTGCATCCACTCAGGATAAAAAAAACCTGAAGTTTTGGCTTTTGATACTTTTTTTTAACCCTGGCACAATGAACACCTTCAATATTTGGGTGGAATTCTGCAGGTTTTGGTCCCAGGAACCGCCTCTGGTACAGATCTTGCCCACTGGGAGCCAGGAGGAAGGGCTGCAGGGTGCTGGCTGCATGCAAAATGAATCCACTCGGGATAAAAAAACCACCTGAAATTTCATCTTTTTATACTTTTTTTTTTTTTTTAACCCCGGGTCAAATTCTGTGGGTTTTGGTGTTATACAACGGCCTCGAAATCAGAATCAGGCTTGTGGAAAGCACTGACAGGGCGATGCGATGCAATCCTGCCCCACACCACTGCTGGAAGGACCCCGTTTTTCCCCAAAAGAGACCCAAATTCGTACCAGTAACTGACCCACACGGAGGCTTGATACCACGGTGAGGGCCTGGACAAGCACCTTCACTCCCTCGCAAAAGCTTTTGATAGGTCTCAAAGGGGAAACTGTGCCTGAAAAAAAAGGGAGATTTCCCCCAGAATTTGTTTCTCTGTGGGAATTTGGGTTTTTTTTTTTCCTCGCCTTGACGTATCTCAAATGAGGATGGGTCCTGCAGAAAATGTTTTTAACGAGCTCCAGGGAGGAATAAAACCAGACACCAGTTTGTAACTCAAGGCTGGAAATATTAAAGGAAAAGGGGGGACCTGAGGAGCAAATCCGGGGGGTCCCCAACCCCGCTGCCAGCTGGATCCAGCCCGTGGGAACCCCAAATCTATCACCACACAGGGGCCATCGCCCTGGCTCGCTCCTCTCCCCATCATCTGTGCAAACAGAACACCGGGGCTTCGTCCCCCCTCTGGGGACCCCCTGAGACGACACCCCCCCCCGACTTTTTACAGCCCCACAACCCCAGCTTGGCATCGATTGGGGGTTATTTTGAGGCAGAAATGAGATTGGGAAAAAGCATTGCAGCATCCTTCCCTCCATCTTTCACCCTGGGGAAACTGAGGCAGCACCCCCAAAGGTGGGGTGTCCCCCCCCCTCCCCAACCGCTCCCACCCCCCACTGTCCCTTGAGCTGCCCTTGTGCCTCCCGGCACTTTCCTGTTGCTTTAAGTCCCGGCCGTAGGGACGTGTGTTTTCCACGTGTAGATTTTTCCTTTTCCCCTTTTCCCCCCCTCCTGCCTCTTTGGTTCCCAGCCCTGAAGCCGGGGATGGAGCCAGGAGGAGACCAGGGACCAAGGCCAGCCTGACCACGGGGGACCCCAACACCGCACCTTACCGGAGGGCCTGAATCCCCTCCCTGGGACACACCCCCCACCCCCAAATCCCTGCATCCCCCAATATTTCTTGGCTTTTCCTTGCTCCCGCCCGCGCTCCTCCCTTCTCCCCGCAGGGACTGGAAATACCAGAGTTGATGTAATAGGCAGCGCGGCGCTGGCCAGGAAGGAAAGCCTGGCCTAAAATCCTCCTCCCACACCCCCCCCGCCCCATAGCCGCCTGTCCCCACTGGGGACAGGGACATGGGGGGCTGGCTATGGGTCTCACCCCTCCGCATCACCCGAACCAGGTTTTTTTTTGGGTGGGGACAGGACTTGGTGTGATGTAGTGTGGGGACACACACACACACACGCAGCAGGGACAGGGTTCCCCCCACCCCGCTGTGGGGCAGGAGCAGGATGGAGGGATGGTGAGGGGGCTCCCTATAGGTTTGGTTCAAGGTGGGGGTTCCCACGTGGCTCCGCACCCTGTCCAGCTCCCCATGAGATGCCACCAGGATGTGGTGGCCAAGGGGACAGGACACCAGCCCCATAACCCTTAACAGGGAGGGTTAAGGAGATGCAGGGTCCCACCCCCCATCCCCAAAGCCCCCATGTGGGTTCAGCATCCCCAGAAAGGATGCAGGAAAGGGGTGGCCAGAGGGCATCTGTCCCAAAGCGGGACCCTGGGCCACCAAGACGTGACAGGAGGGGCCGTCTCCTGCTGTATGGGGGGGTCCCACCCCCACTAGATGGTGCCAGCAGCCCACGCTTGCCGTGCCACCGCAACTGGGGTGACAGCAGCGGGGACAGCCACCCCCGCAGTGGCTTCTCCCACCCCAGCCCCACAGAAACCCCTTCCCCAGGTGGGGTGGGAGAAAGGGGCAGAGGGGCTGAACCCCGCGCCCCCCCCCAAACATTTTCTTACCCTCTGTTTTTATAAGGGGGTGGATGTGGGTGCCCCATATCCAGCACCAGAGCTGGGGACATCGTGGGGTGGCTCCCAAAAAGAGAGGGACAGGTGAAGTCGGGGAAACTGAGGCAGCACTGGCCTGGGGAATGTGCCGCCCACAGCATCATTTGGGCTCAACCTCCAGGTTTCAGGCTCGGTTAACCCCTCAGCCTGTCCATTCCACTTTCCTCTTGCAGAAATAATTACCAGTACAGTGAATTTGTTTTATTCCCCAGTGACTGAATTACTTAGCAACTTAATTACCTAAAACCTGGTTTTCTGTTATTGTTATTTTTTGGCAATTTGAAATAATCAGTCATGTGAGTAATTGGGTGCCACCTTATTGAATCAAGGGGGACACGTGGTCACCGTGGGACACGATGGCCTGAAGGCTCCTCTGCCTCCATCCATGATGAAGTCACACCAAAATGTGCTCTCAGGATTTTCCTACTTCCTTTTTAATCCGTTTTAACATGGATTTACCAAGATGGATTTGATTTTTCAAGGCAGCCAGCTGAGGGAAAGCAGGTGGGAGAAAAAAAGGGGAATTTAATTGAACTTGAATCTCTGCTTTCTTGCCCCAAAACAGGCTGTTCCAGGGAATGGCAGACACTTCCCAGAAGCAATTTTTAACCATTTATGGCAGAAATTCCCCTCTTTTCTCCAGTTCCTGCCATACCAAGGACCACCAAGCCCCGGGAGCAAGGTCAGCATCCCCCATCATCTCTTCAACTGCTGCGTACGGGGAGGAGTGGATGTGACCAAGGCCTCCCAGCTAAGTGGGTAACAGAGGACAAGGACAGACACATGTCCCTGCCGGAGCCAAGTCTCTTGTTATTAATTTCCCGCCCCCGCCCCCCCCCCCCAAAAGCAGCCAGACATAGAGATGCTGCAGCCTCACCAGACAAGGAAACCTGCTGGTGCTGCCACTGCAGGGGAATCACCTCCTTTTCATGTGATTCAATGACTCTGCTCTGCCCAGCCATAAAGAAAAGGAAAAAAAAAAGGAAAAAAAATATCAAGGTTAAAAGGAAAGAATCAAAATTGATGTTCTCCATGTCCGTCTGATCGCTGGGAAAGCTGCAGCTGAGACACTCCGCTTAGGTGCTATGAGCGTGCCAGGTCTCAGCTGTCCTTTGGGACGGAGCACCAGGGAGGTGGGGTGTCCCCTGCTCGGTCCCTTCCCCCCTGTGCCTGGGTGGGTGGCCCTGTTTTTACCTCCCCTTCCTGCTCTTAACTTCTTCTCTGCCAGCTGCCGACAGCCACGGAGGTCAGCAGGTACCACGGAGGTCAGCAGGTACCACTGAGGCCTTCAAAATCCCCCGTTCAACCCTCCGCTTCTTGATTTTAAGCGTGGGGTGATTTCTAAGCCGGGGAAAGGTGGATTTGTCATCCCCAGACATCAAGCCTGCCAAAACCCGCTGCCCCACAAAAACCCCCTCAAGCTTTGTATCCCTGGTTTCCCAGGGCAGGTATAGGAGAAGGCAGAGCATGGAGGGATGCTTTATATCCCCCAGAAGTTAGTGGCAGAGGGACTTTTTGGTTCGTCTTGTCCCTAAAAGTCTTTTTTCCTCCATGAATTTGTCATCCTGTGGGAAGAAGCTCCAAAGCTGAACGAGGGCTGAGCAAGCTCTTTCCTTCCTAGAGCCAATCTTGAGGCAGGAAGGCAAGGAAAGAGGGGGGAAAAATTACAATCTGGGGTAATAAAACTAAAAATCAAGCTTGGGGTGAGGTGCATCCTCTCCTCCTTTCTCCCCAAGCCAGGCAACACCACAAATAATGGAAAATTCAAGAGCAATTACATGGAGAAACCTCTGGATGGAGCAGGGAGGTCCCAGCCCTGCCACCAGCTCCTTCCACCACCCCGAGATGGCTGGGCAGGGTCTGCAAGGAATGGGGGTCCTTCTCCAAACACCTGCTCCCCTCACTTGCTTCATGGCTTCCCGCTATTTTTGAACCCTCGCAGCTCTCCTTGCTTTCTACGCTGACATTCCTCTGTCACATTTAGCAATTACAGGTGATTTTCTTACACACCCCCCCTCCCCCCGGTGCTCTTAACGGAGCTTATAATTAACTCGCTTCTGATTTGCATCCTTGTTTGCGTGCCGGCCTCATCAGGGATGTCAGCGAAGCTCTTCAATAACGTCGCCTCCAGTTTTTTTTTATAGCCAGGCACATCTCGGGATGCGAATCCGGGTGGTTTCTTTTCCCAAAGGGTGAGAAAGAACCCCACCGTCCCCAGGAGACCCTGTCCCTCAGCATCCAGCTGAAGCTGGCAGGACCCATGGCTTCACCCAAATTCCTGGCTCTGGGTCCCAGCCCAACCCACGCTGAGCATCCCATCCAGAGCCAAAGCCAGTGGAGGAGAAAGACACCTTCTGAGACCTGTCTTGGTAGCTCAAATTAGCCTTCAATGTAGGACCAGCCATCAGGGATGTTAAAGGTGACCAGGAGAAGCATCCTTTTAAGCTGCGTGGCTGCCTGCTCCCAGCACACGTGCAGGAGCGCCTGCGTTTCCCCAGGGGTTTCTCTTAGCTCTCAGTAAATTGAATAAAGTTGTCATCACCCTAATTCTCAGCGGTTCTGCATGAGGAATGTTCCCTCCCTTATCTCCCCAGAACTCCTGCCTGGGGTTGCCAGCCTGTTTGGATTGCTTTAATGCTTTGCAACCCAACCTGGCTCTCAGCTAAACGGGGAAAATCCATCGTGTTCCTCGAGGTGAGAGTAAAGCTCATGAAGCTTCTCGCCTACGCAAGCCCTCCCAAAGGGCATTGTCCTCTGATCTCCTGAGCCTGGCCACCGTCATGGTCCCCTGAGTGCAAACCAGCCCTTGCCGGGGAGCAACGCTTACCCCAGATGGGGAAGATGGGGTGGACGTCACCAGGGACATCACCATCAGCAGCTCTGGACTCCTCGCCTTTCAGCCTCCCTGTGCTCCTGTGGTTGCAGCCAGGTTGGATTCATGCGCAGAGGAGATCTTCACCCAGCAGCCCAGGGGGGGAGACGTGCGGAAGTGGGCAGATGCTCAAGAGCATCCATCAACGGCTGCTGTTGCTGCAAAGGAAAAAAAAAAAAAGGTGTTAAAGCTTCTTTTGGGAAGCCAAGGGAGAGGTTTTCTCCAGCACCTTCCTACCTGGAGGCACCAAAGCAGCCATGGGTGCACCGTTGGCTCTGGCAGGGACACCTGCACCCAGCTGTGTAGGGGAAGCCCCCAATTACAGCCAGCCCATGGGGAGGTTTTCTACCTTCACAACATCGCTCTGTTGATTTCCACCAGGTAAAACCAAACCATTCTATTGCCAAACCCCAGCAATGTGCACTGGCAGCCGAGAAAGCCCCCCGCATCCTGGGCTGCATCCCCAGCAGCGTGGCCAGCGGGGTGAGGGGGGGGATTCTGCCCCTCTGCTCCGCTCTGGGGAGACCCCTCCGCCCAGTGCTGCCTCCAACACCAGAAGAACATGGACCTGTTGGAGCGGGGCCAGAGGGGGCCACAGAGATGCTGGGAGGGCTGAAGCCCCTCTGCTGTGAGGACAGGCTGAGAGAGTTGGGGGGTTCAGCCTGGAGAAGAGAAGGCCCTGGGGAGACCTTGGAGCCCCTTCCAGTCCCTCAAGGGGCTCCAGGAAAGCTGGGGAGGGACTCTGGATCAGGGAGGGGAGCCATAGGAGGAGGGGGAAGGGTTTGACACTGGAAGAGGGGAGATGGAGATGAGATGTGGGGAAGAACTTCTTTGCTGTGAGGGTGGTGAGACCCTGGCCCAGGTTGCCCAGAGAAGCTGTGGCTGCCTCATCCCTGGAGGGGTTCAAGGCCAGGTTGGTTGGGGCTTTGAGCAACCTGGTCTGGTGGGAGGTGTCCCTGCCCAGGGCAGGGGGGTGGAACTCGTTGATCTTTAAGGCCCATTCCAAAGCAAATCATTCTATGATTTCCCCCACCTCCCACACATTCCCTTCCACCAAGACACCATAATGATTAACCACATCCAACTCGGCAGCACCCAGGGACGAAACAACCCAAACACCAGCCCTCCCTGGCTCTGCTCGTTACCCCCAACTGCCAAATAACACCCTAAAATAACACAAACTCACTATTCCCTTGTGCAAATTTGTATTTTTTTTTAATCTTAATGCAGGCATCAAGGGTTTCCAAGCCCAGAAGGGGTGACCCGAGGTGGTTTGGCTGTCCCGGCATCAGCAGATGGCAGCCTCGGCAGCCTAAAAACCACCCACCGCTGTCTCACTCATCCATGCAGCATCGGCCGGGGGTCTCAGCATCCCCCTGGGGGGGGGTGTCTCAGCCACCCCACTCAAGGGTCACAGCCCCCTCCCGGGGGTCCCAACCCAACACACACGCCGGGTACCCTGCGGGCTTCACTCATGGATGGCAGGAGATGGAATTAATTAGAGAGGCAGAGTGGATAATAACATGTTTTTTAAAGCGTGTTGTTTGCAGCAGACTTCTCTGGAGTGGGTTATTTATAGGATGTGTCTATAACCCAAATAAAGCAGCTGAATTCCACCACGTTGCTCCAGGGGGTGATGCTGGCTGGGCCCTTGGGGGTGCAGACCCCCCCACTGATGCTCCCCAGGCACCCCCCAACCCCTCCGCAGGTGCTCAGTGAGAAGCAAGTCACCAGCTCAAGGACCCATCTCCTTCTCAGTAGTAACACTGATTAAACGAGCCGGTTTAACGAGCAGACCCTCGTTAGGGCACTGCAGCTCCCCCCTCCGTGCCTGATCCCTCCCTGTAGGACCCGGAGGAGGAGGAGTATGAGATGCTTGCTGCAAAGCTGGACCAGCTGCTTCATGGCTTCATCCAACCGGCAGCAGGAAGCAGGACCATGTCCTGAGCAGGGTAGAGACAGGGCAAAGCTGTCTCCCAGCTCCAGTTGTCCCAGCCCCAGTCCAGTTGGGAACTGGGAGCGGGGGTGTCTCAGACAACCCCAGCCCCTGCTGACCCCAAAGGGAACCTGGCATCAGCTGGCAGGGATGCTACAGCCACCTTCCCACACCAGGAGCAATGAACCTCCTCCCACCACCCTCTTCTTCTTCATGGTGGTCTTCTTCCTCCTCCTCTTCACCCTTTATTCCCTCTGGGTCTCAGGTATTTAATATTTGCCCCAGATTTAACCCATCGCCACCCTCCTACCTGCAGCTGCCCAGCCTCTCCTGGATGGGCTGGGACAGCGGTGGCAGTCACCACCAACAGAGGATTGTCCCCAGACCTTGCCAGGACAGTGTGTGTCTGCAACAGGGTTCCCTAAACCCCTCATTTAATTCACCAGATGCAGTCAACGGTAGGGCTGTGGCCATCCTCCCCCCTGTGCCTCAGTTTCCCTCCCCCCCCAACTTGCCTGCTCCAAAACCCGCAGCGGGAAGCTGAGCCGATAGCAGGAAGGATAAATAAACCCCGACATGTCCCCCTGCCTTTCCCACAGCCGCTTTAAAAGGAGAAACACCACCCACAGCCATGACAAATGTCTTTGTCTGGCTCACAAGTGGAATAGCTAACACCCAGAGAGCGGCTGCTGCTTATGCTCTGGAGTGGTAGGTGTATAAATATATAGTGAATAAAATGAATAGTTTTGTTTGTTCTGCTCTTATCTAATTTAATAGCTTCTGGGTGAGCAATTACTCTCTGTAACAAGAGCAAATAAGCAGCATTAGCGTAATTGGTTGAGTATTACTCTGCTTTATGCTATATAATGCAACATTAGGACCTCAGCACTTACTCTTAAAAGAAGGTTTTCTGCTCTGGTCAAGGCTGGAGGGATGCTTGGTGTGGGTTAGCCCTAGTTTTACCAGCGAAACCCCAAATCCAGCTCCTTTTTGCCATTCCCGCCTAGGGAGAACTGCTTTCCTTTCCCTAATATTTGCTGCAGAAGATCTGCAGGATGAAATGCCTCCTGGAGGAAGGGGTGGGAGGTCTCGCTGTGGGTATGGATGGGTCTCACTGTGACTCTCATCCTCTCCCCCAGCCAAAACAAGGCTGAAGCTGAACTGGGCAGCTTGAAAAAACCTCAGCCCTGCACATGGCTGGGTTTAAAAGAGAGAAGGAAAAAAAAATAAAATTCAACTGTCAAGAAAGCAAGAGAAATCAGCCCATCATCTTCAGCTGGACCAGCAATGTACATGGGTTTAAATGGTCATTAATGCATCCCTTCCTGCTTGGAATCATATCTGGGTTAATGTCCTTGCCGGCGCACTCTGTGATGGACATCTCCATTAGGAACAATTGAAAAAACGACAAGAACTGTCTGGCGGGGGGCGGGGGGGGAGGGGAGGGAGGGAAAAGAGAGAGAAATTGGCTTTTTTGGTTGGGGAGAGGTGGAAATTTCATCTGAATCTGCTTATTTGCTTTGTTGCTGGTGAGGAAGTGGAAGCGGCAGCTCCGGATCCATGCGTGTACAGAGAAGGAATTGGGAAACGGGAGCTAGAAAAGCCCAAATCACAACAGTTTGGGGTTTTTTCCTGGGGAGAGGGGAGGGACACAAGCACCTTTTTTTCTCCAGCAACCCCAAATCCTTCTCCCCACACCTCTTGGGAGCTGCCGCATCTTTGCCGCATGGAGAAGATCTTACCTCCAGCTGTTCATCCCTGGGGAGCAGAAGTAAAGCCCAATTCTTCCAGCTGCCCCCTGTTCCCCTTTGAAACTGTCTCAGCAGCTCCCAGTATATCCAGCTGGCCTCACTGGTCTTGGAGGAAGGAACCAGAAAGCTGGAGGGCTCTTGCCCCAGCTGTGCCTCAGTTTCCCTCTCTGTGGAAAAGAGAGGGGGAGGAGAAGGGGACATTGGGGACACCTTGAGTTGTCCCAGAGGGAACGGAATGTAGCATCCATGAGGTCCCTTTGGCCACATCCCCTCTCTAGGTACTAAGAACCCTCAGCCACTCCCATCCCATCCCAAGGACCCTCTTCTATGCACAGAGGATGGGCTAAGCCTGACCATAGACACGGTGTCACCCCTGGAGAGAAAGAACCAAGCCAACCCCTGTATTTGATGCCCCCCCAAGCTCCCCCCATGACTGCCCTGCCCCTCGTTAAGGAAGGGTGAATAAAATCATGGATGATGAGGAGCTGGGAAGGCTGGTTTAACCCAGTTGCAGCATCCAACTACAGGAGGGGTGGCATGTCCCCAGGTCCTATAGCAAGAGGAAGGTGGTTTGTAAGCAGATGCATTGCTCTGCAAAGGGCTGGGCGGAGCAAACTGGTGAAAACTGGTCCCCAGCAGCATTCTGATACAGTCCTGGAGATGCAGAGGTCGAGCACGAGGAATTGCTGGTGTTTTGCCCCCATGGCGAAAGGTCAGCCTCAGGTGCAGAGAGACATGAACTTGTGGCTCCTGTCACCCGCGCTGGGAGCAGGCACTCCGGGGGACCCAGAGAAAGCCACCTCCTCCCCCAAAACGACGGCACCCCACAAAGCGAGGCCTTTTGCGAGCAAAAGGCTCGTCCCCTTTAAACGGTTTAGCAGAGTGAGCTCCCAGCTGGTACAAGGCTGATTATCAATATGCTCTCATTTATCCCGCAAAAGCCGCCTGATGCTGGGAAGCCACATGCCCGCCCGTGCCACGGCGTCTAAACCCAGCCCAGAATAGCATCAGCCCCAAATCGGCTTCACGCTCATTGACTAACCTTGTTAATCCCACAGAGAAAAAACAAAACAAAACAAAAGAAACAACAAAAAAAAAAACCAACCCAAAACCCACAAAACCCCACAACCCAGGAGGTCGGGGAATTTCTGCTGCAAGCCCAAAGCCGGCTTCGTTTCAATAAAAGCAATTTATACTTTAGATATATACTTTCTATATACTTTATATATATTATATACTTTAAATATAAATTATACAATTTATACTAAAGACCCAGAAGCATCCGACGAGGCCGGCAGAAAGAGGGTTGAAGCAGCCAGAAGGATGAGCTGGGGTTTGCCGGATGGGATGCTGCGGGGAGCCGGGACAGCATGGATCCATCGCAGACCGGATGGATGCAGAAATCACTTTGTTCAGGTTAAGAAAGGCAAGGTTTGCAGAGAGAGGGGTGGGAATAGCTAAATAAGGGGTAGAACGGGGGAAAATACATAATCCAGAGCAAGGAAATCAGGTTTCAGGTATGGAGCGGGGATTTCAGCAGCAAACTTCTGGCAAGGAGAGGGATTGGGAGCATTCCAGACCTGGGGTAACACTTCTCCCAGCTGAGAGCATCCTGCTGTGTTTGTCCAGATGCTGAACTGCCCTCAATGATGGCAAATCACCCCAAAATGTGGCTCGCACCCCATTATCCATCCTGTAGAGCCCACCGGCTCTTGGGGTTTTCCCAGAGCAACCTGTCTGCCCCTTCTCGTGCTGGAGGAAAATGCCATCGTGACCTTCTCCAACCACGAAGCTCATCCATGCCATCATGCTCCTTCCCTTCCATCCCGCCCCGGCTGCAGGGAGCCCCCTCCCCATGGCCCGGCTGTGGGGACCCCCCCAAGGAATATGTGGTCTCCTCGCTGCTGCGGCCCCAGGGAAATCAAGGCAGCTCTTTCTCCAGCGCTGCACCAAGGCAGTCAATCACTTGCAGCGCATGAACACTTAAAATGCCTCTCGGGGCTGGAGAAAAACCTGCTGCTGAGATGTTTTTGATCTTCCCCCCTCCCTCCTTCCCCAAGTCCCCAGCTCAGGCTTTGCTGCCTCCTCTCCAGGCACGGCGATGTCTCCCCTGGCATCTGCCAACACTGGGAGGCTGCACGGGAGTGGGACAGCAAGCACAGACATGGGGACAAGCCAAAACAACCCAGTGCCACCCTGCAAAGTCTCAACTCAGGGCCAGGGCCACCAGGAGAGGATCAGCACCCATCTCAGGGATCAGATGAGGGAGAACCAGCAGCCTCCTCCGCTCCTGCCCGACACAGACGGAATTTGCTTCTGCAGCAGAAAAGGAGCCAGCAAACGCCAGACCCATCTCCATGCACTGGGTCCCACCACCATCTCCAGTGGGTTCCACCTTCCCACCCTCCTGGTGAAACCAGAGGCAGCATTGCCCATGGCAAAGCAACCTCTTGAACCCAGTACAGGAGGTGAAGCATCACCCAGGGACTCGTTCCCCTACTCCCCAGCTCGGGTGACATCCCCCCGTGATGGAGCTGCTCATTCTTCCTCACCAGCATCCCAGGAGGGGGGAAAAAATTACAACCCCAAAACCAAATCCTGCTGCACGTAACGTGCTCTGACATGGAAAGGAAAGAGGAGGAGGAGAAAGTGAGGCAGCGAGGCTGGGGAAGCATAATCTTGTTAAAAATCTCAGCAGGGACGCGGCGTAATTAATCCTAAGAAATTCATCGCGGAACAATCCCTTGGTCGGTCGGGGATAAATCAGGAGCCGGTGCCCACGGCATCATCAGGAGGCCTTAGCAGGTACCTCCACGTACCTTACGGCCAGCGAAGCAGGATGAATCCTCCCCTTTCTGCTGCTGCTGGGGTTGCTGTGGCCACCAAGGAGGTGGCTGCTTGTGAAGGAGAAGGGGTTTTGCCAGGTTATCTGGTGGCAAAAGGGGACAGGGGCCCAGAAGGCTCCCGGGTACCCAACTCCCCCCCCCCCCCCCAAGCTGAGACGAGGAGCGGGATGGGGATGCTCAGGCGGACACGGGCAGCCCTCCTCCTCCACAATGACATTTAGGAAAACAAGGCTGAGGTCTTCACAGATTTTAGCAACCCGGTGACATACCTCAAGTAAATAAATACAGGCTGATTTGCTCTGAATTTTTGCAGGGATCACCTTTTTATCCCTCGTTTTACAGAAATGCCGTCACAAGCTAAGACCTGGCTGCATTGTTTGGCCTTCCCCATCTCTCCTCACCTTCACCACAAGCAGTGCATTCCCTCCACAAGACAATTTTTGCCTTAATGAATCTAAAATAGATGCCCCATCCATTAAAAACCTGTCCTCTTGCTGTTGGAGAACAAGGTTTGGCTTAAAACACATAGGGATAAACGTGCTTCCGTGTCTCATGCAGGTGGAGAGGGATGTCTAGGCTTCATCATCACACTATGCCTTTTAAGACGTCCCAGACCAACAAAACAATAATGAAACACCCTCAACTCTGCCAGCTCTGCCTTGCCAGAGCCTGGGAACCACTACTTTTAGCATCCTGGTTGGCCCTGGACTGGCTTTGGGTACCACCAGCATCCCAACGCCCTTCCCAGCACGGAAGGGCTTTCCTCCCCGGAGGTTTTCCCAACATCCCTCCTCCCCACCTCGCCTTATCTCCTAAATGAGGTGTGTCAGACAGCATTAGCTCAGCCTTCCCCTGATCCCTGCCCAGGGACCATCCCTTGCAAAACAAATCGCTCCATGTCAGCAGAAGTGTCTGGAGTGATAAAAGCCCTTCAGAGGCAGCTCCGTATGACTGGCCACTGGACGCTCCCAAACTTATTAGGACCTTGACTATATCAGCAGATTTTCTGCTACACCTGCTGGCCTGGCTGAGGGTGGATGAATTCCTGGAGCCTTTTTCTTCTCCTTCTTTAACCCTCATGGAGGTTTAGGGCCCTTTGTCATCTTCTCAGAAAGGCACAAGCTGTCAAAGTCCAACCCTTCCTTGCTCCACAACAACGTGCACGGTGGCTGCTTGCCTCAGTTTCCCCACCTGTAAAAAAATAATAAGAATTCTTAGCGGTTTGGGATCTATTTATCCATTTCCCACATCCTTGGTGCTGGCATGACCCACCTGACCACAGGAAGACAGAAAAATCAGGAAGGCTCCTGTGCTCAGAGGAGGCTCCCTGGATGGGGATTTCCATATCCACAGCCAAACACTGGTGCCTCCTCCATCACAGCTGGTACCTCCAACCAGGGGCCATGGAGTCCCTCACACTGAATGGTGAGACATCAGACGCTGGGCTGGCATCAAGATGGTCCCTGGGGAAGATGGGATAGTTGGGATGATGGAAGCAAAATGCACCCATGGCTGGAGACTAGATGAAATCGCATCATTTGCTCCACATAGGGAGGACCAGTACCCCCAGTTGGTGGAGGCTGGAGCAAGAGAGCAGAATCAGTGTTGGTGCATCAGGGGTCCCCATTTCAGCCTTGTCCACACCAATCCCTCCGTGCCATGAGGTCAGATCCAGTATCTCCAATGGAAAGACTTCAACAGCTGAGTGTGGCAACTCAAGCACATACCTTTATTACAAGGCACCACACTGGCTTCCAGTGCTTTGCCAGGGTGAAGAAGTCCATCAGCATGGCCAGCACATGGGGGACAGCAGAAGAAGGGGTGACAGGATGGACTTTCCCCCCCACCCCCAAGATCCCACCTTGTCCACGTGTTCAACCAGGAGCTGGTGGACAGCACAGGCTGGGGAGATCAGCTCCTCCGCATCCAGGTCAACCAGGTTCCCACAGACCTGGCTGGAGGAGGAAAAAGAGGAAAGAAGAGAAAAGCCAGGAAGCAGTGACAACCCATCCCCCTGCACTGTGATCCCCATTCAGTCCTTGTTTGCATTTGCAATTCAATGGAGAAGGGCTTTTTCCTTTGTTTTTCCTTTTCCTTCCTTCCTTCCTCCCTCTCCTACCCCAGCTTTTTTTTTTTACCCTGAAGGTTTGGGGTCCCTACACTTTGGTTTTGATGCTTTCCTTAAAAAAAAAAAAAAAAAGAGAATTTACAGTTCAGGGACCTGCTGAGCCACAGATGCTTCTGAAGAGGTGATCCTGCATCAGCCGGAGCATAATGAGAATAAACACTTGCGGCATGGGCTTCATCGAGACGGGCGAGCGTGGGGGGAGAGTCTGTGCAAATATTAATTGAGATAATCAAATCCACCAAGAGCAGAAGGACATGGACCTGTTGGAGCAGGGCCAGAGGAGGCCACAGAGACCCTGGGAGGGCTGGAGCCCCTCTGCTGTGAGGACAGGTTGAGAGAGTTGGGGGGTTCAGCCTGGAGAAGAGAAGGCCCTGGGGAGACCTTAGAGCCCCTTCCAGTCCCTCAAGGGGCTCCAGGAAAGCTGGGGAGGGACTCTGGATCAGGGAGGGGAGTCATAGGAGGAGGGGGAAGGGTTTGACACTGGAAGAGGGGAGATGGAGATGAGATGTGGGGAAGAACTTCTTTGCTGTGAGGGTGGTGAGACCCTGGCCCAGGTTTCCCAGAGAAGCTGTGGCTGCCTCATCCCTGGAGGGGTTCAAGGCCAGGTTGGTTGGGGCTTTGAGCAACCTGGTCTGGTGGGAGGTGTCCCTGCCCAGGGCAGGGGGGTGGAACTCATTGATCTTTAAGGCCCATTCCAAAGCAAATCATTCTATGATTCTCAGAGTACCTAGGCAGGTGCAGGACAGGTAGTGATGACAAAGGATGGGACATTAACACACCGTCATGTCCCACAGCCTCCAGACATCTCAAATGACTTGAACACTTGTCGGAAGAAGAAGAAACCAGGGGGACCAGTGACTGAATAACTTGCAGGCCTTTTCCTTCTGAAAGTTGAAGAAAGCAAAGACAGAAGATACTGTAGTTCAAAGGCAAACAGGAACAGTTTTGAGCCATGAGGATGGGAGGTGAAAGCCAACCTACCCAGAGAAAAATCAGGTGGTTAGACCTGGAGGAGAGGGAACAATTTATGCCCAGACAGCATCAGCAGGATATGAGAAGGGCTGGCCTGTGGAAGGACAGCTCGGGAGAGCTTAACAGCTGCCGTTTCAGCTCTTTCTTCATGCAACTCACAGAGTAAAGGGGATAAATTTAGAAGGGCAAGTACAAAGGGCTAAGGTCTTCTAGAGTCTCACCATGGAGCCATCTCAGGAGAGCCAAGATGCGTAACCTCTGCCCAGTGGCCCTGACCCATGTCCTCAGAATATTTAGTGGGTTTAGGTGACGTCAATCGCTGTGCAAATATTTACTCTCCTTTGCTGGCAGCCTCTCAAAACGACCCTGCTGGATCTATGGGGTTGTTTTGTGCTGGATCTGTGGAGGTGCTGAGGAGGCTTGGGACTGGCCCAGGTGTTTTGCAAAGGTGGGATCCATAAATGCAACTGAGGTCTTCAGCATGATGAAGCTCTTCCCCACGGAAAGCAGGAATCCAGGGCAGGGAAAGCTCCCATGGCCCAGCTTGTTCATGGCCACAAAGCACAAAGCCCTGATAATAGAGGATTTGACCCCTTTATGACAGCTCCATCCCCTTCAGAGATCAGCACTGCCTGGGCAAGTTGGAATAGTCCCATCCAAACTGATGGTCATGGAGAGGTGACCGGGAGAAGGGACCATGCCTGGTGAGGGGCAGAGGGAAGCTGAAGGCTGTAGGCGGCTGTTTCCCACAGGGCAGGAGGACATCAGACCAGCAGCAGGACTTTAACCACCTGGACTGTTTGATCCAAGGGAGAAGCACCCAGAAACTTACTATTTTTTGGAGGAAGAACTAGAAGAGCCAATAGACCTCACATTCCTTCTTGACCAGGAGATGGAAGAGCAGGAGCATCTCACAAAAGCCTTGCTGGTACTGTGCCAAGAGAGAGGTCACCCAGACATGCTTGTTATACTGGAGGGTAGAGATGGCAGATGCCAATGGGAAAGGTCCTCATGGAAAAACCCCTTAGGGCCACATGGGACCTGCTGCCCCCCTGCCCGCTCTCCAGGCTCTGTGTTGCACACATAGCTCAGCAGAAGGATCTTCTCCAGCTGCTCCTTGTTTACCACTCGTCAGCCTCATCTCATGTGCAGCCTCCACAGGTCCAAGCCTGGAGGGAGGGAGAGACATCCACCCACGTTGGACATTCAGAGCAGGGTGTTTATACCAGGTGGCTTCACACCATCACACCCTGCACACATAAATACCTTCAGGGAAACAACTTTATGGGCAAAATGAGCTTGAGACAGGGCAAAGCTGATTTCCTTACCTGGAAAACTCAAAGGGGCTCCAAGACATCTCTCCTATCCTGATTTTGATCACAGATTTCCTCCTCATCCAAGAGTCCCACCACCCCTGCCACCCCAATTTTTGCCCGCACGCTTGCCTACGTCTACAAGAAGTTTTAGCTCTGAGCAACGTGCGTAACCCCATCACGTCCCCAGCTCTCTAAGCAGTTTGCTTCATGCAGTTGGAGAGCGATTTCTTCTTCACCTAGTCAGAAGAAAAAAAAAGGGAGCAAGGAGATGAATCTGGCTGAAGGCGTGACATTTTTCTAAGGTCTTCTCCAGCCAGATGCAGCATCTTTCAATTCCAAAGCAGCATGTTTGTCACAGCAAGGCACTTGAAAAAAAAAAACAAAAAAAACCACCAACCCCAAACCTTACCTTCTTGCTTCGTCTGGGTTGATTTATGCAGGTTACATTGATTTGTAACATGAATTTTGCAAGATCATTTAATATTCCTTTTGTTGTACAACTTGGAGAAGCCTAAGTGGGAATCTGAATATAATAACGCTCTTCACTGAAGGAAGCTCCTTTCATCCACCAAAAAAAAAAAAAATGGGGCCCGGAGGTTCTCTCCCAGCTCCCAGCTTCTCTCTAATGACATCTCCACCTCTTGCCTTTCCACATACAATTCCCTCTCCCTGGGTCATTTGACCCATTGTTGCAAAGCTGATGGCACCAGTGGATGCTGTAGCCAGTGCCAGACCCAGCAGTCAAACGCTGCAGCTCACGGTGAGAAAAAGAGGTGGGAAAACGCCATAAATTGGAGCGGCTGTGGGGATTTTAAGGTGTTCAGAAATACAATGACATGTGCTGGGGCTGGGCCAGCCAGGGGTTAGCATCAGGGTGGGTTGCCATCCCTCAGCCTGCTCCAGCCGTGGGCAAAGACACCCATCCCAGTATCTCAACTGGGTAAAAACCCAGCATCATTAGCCCCGGTCCTGCTGCAGCTGATGGAGAGGAGGGAGGATTTCATTGCAGCCTCTCTCTCCAGTCCCAGCACAGTTTCAAAAGCAGCTGAAGGTGACGCAGGACCTTCATATAGTCTTTGGTGGCCTTGAACCCATCCTTCCTGCAAGGACCAGTTGCCAGCCAGATCAAGGAGCTGGCCAGGCTTGCATCTAGCTCTGTGCACATCTCCAGGGTTAGTCGTCCTGCAGATGGCTGGACAATGAAACTCAAGTCACTGTAACCCCACCGGGGACCCCACAGTCCCCTCCCCACTGCCATCGGCACTTACTGATGGAGCCGCAGACATAGGAGAAACCTCTCTGTTATGTCTCCAGCAGAAGCTGGATGTTGTGGCTGAAAAACTATCCTAAGTCTTGGACAAAAATATGATTTTTTTTATTGATTTTTTTCCCTGTTTCAGACAGAGACAGGTGTGCAGAATGGAGGGGGATGGGCTAACAGACAGACATACCTCCAAGCGCTGTTGACCACGAGCATCTCATCTTGGGAGCAGCCCAATGAGGAATTTCCACACCTCTGGCTGCACAGAGAATGCCAGACCCTGGGGATGAGAACACGACACCACAGGCATCAAATCCGTGTCCCCAGGGGTGGCTTTGTGGCCATTGTCTGCTCTTGTGGCCCAACAAACCCTCATAAAGGTGTCAATGTCCCAAAACACTCTACTTGGATAAGTGGCTTCAGGGTTTCCTGCTAAAGCAGCCCCAATTTACAAGTCCTTTTAAACCCAAACAGTACAGCAGAGGAGTTTTTCAGCCCAGATTTGCCTATTCCCAGGTGCACTGGGGCTCCCTGGTGTCAGGAGAAGGGAGGGGGCTCGGACAGTGGCTGCACCCCCTCACACAGGGTGGGATGCTCAGCACTTTTGCAGGATCAACCCCAGGTTGTGGCCCCTCTTGGATAACACAACTCCATTTCCAAGGAGGCAGGAGCATCCTCTCTCCCACCTCCCCATCCCCTGGGTCCCACAGATGTAGCTCCCTACACCAGCTAGACAGGGTCTAAGGAGCCACCCTGCCAAAAAGCAACCAACTCCAGCCCCCGTGCCACCAGCAAGCCAGCCCTGACCTCCCTAGATGCTTTCCAGACACTGCCTTTAAGCCCAGGAAGGAAAATTTCTCACTACCAGCCCGGCGAGGGGGGAGCAGACTGTTTTCGCAGCTCTCTGCGAGTGTGACAAGGTGTCCGGGTTCGTCTCAGAGCTCTCCTGGCTGCTTTCAGGGGAAATGAAAAGCTGTTTTTAGAGGCTTAAAAAGACGGAATAAAAAAAAAAAAAAAAAAAAGGTGTTTCGCCATAAGAATCAATTCTCCCTCACTGGGCAAAGCTGACTAATTTGTAAACTGCGAGAAAAGAATAAAAAGAAGCCAGCAAGAGAGAAATGCCAGATGAGGATAAGCGCAGAGCATTACTAGGCAAAGGGATGCTGGTTCCTCAAAGACTTCTCTGTTCTCCTAGAAAAATAGGGAGGAGAAAGGAAACTTTCTGGGGGTGGTTTCCCCTTCACATGCCACCCAGGTGGGACCTCTCCTGAGGTTGGGGACCCACTGGAGCCACCTTCTCTGCCGCTGAGCCTGCTCACCCTATTGATGAGCATTTTTTTTGGCTCTCCACAAGCAAGAGGAGAGCAGGGTCAGCCAGGCAAGGGTAGCAAGAGCTCCCCTGGGTTAACACCATCCTAAGGCTCATAAACCACATCAGCAACCTACTTGGCTTTGACACAGCTCCTATTGACCCCGTACCGCAACTCCCTTGGAGGGAAAAAGCAGCACTGAGTCCACATCACCCCATTTAATTCCAACCCAAGCCTGCTTTTAGCGGAGGATAAAAAGGCAAGTGCAGCATGGGTTAGCATTGCTAATTAGAAACAACCAGAGAGGAAGAATTAAGGGAATGAAAACCAGGAGAGGAAACGGTATCGGAATCTGAAAATTCTGCATCCAGCAGAAGAAACACTGAATAACGTGATTCCTGGGGTCCAAAGGCAGGTCCAGCAGGAAGGGCTGTGCAGGCGGCAGGGCGCGGGAACACCACCCATGCTGCTGCCCACTCTTTGAAGGGAGGGGAAATTTTTTTTTTTTTTAAACCCAGGACCAAACCAAAGAGAAACAAGAGTGAATTTGTGCTTCTTGTATCTCCTTACAAAAGGGTGGGCTTCAATAGAAATTTGGCCGTCCTGGGAGCAAACAGGCCATGTCCTCATCACCAGCACCCACGTGGCAGTTCTGTCACCCTGGGGCTATGGGGCTAGAGAAAATCCAGGTTGGCTCCAGATAAGCCAGGTCAAGGTGTATTTCTAAACCAGGAGACCTAAACTGGAACATACGCAAGACCCTGAGCGATGCCAGCTTGGCAAACAAGTCAGAGATGCCTGACACTTTTCAGATCGTGTCTCCAAAAGACCTTTATGGCTTGTTTCAATCTCCCTGTGCATATACAGTCAGGCTTCCATCTCCAAGGAAATCCTCCAGGCTGGAAATAGCACCTGGGGGAGTGTTATGAAGAGGAATGGTGTAGACTTGCCCAGTTTTTACTCCTCTCCAAGTGGAGTAAAAGGCAGGGACCAGGAGGGCTGCCCAGACCTGGGGAGCCCTGTGTACCATCATGGAGGAGGAGGAGGGATGAGCTGAGAGATGTTGGTTTGGAAGGAGGCACTCACTGTCTCCCAGCTCTGCAGTGATGCTGAGGCAGCACCTACTTAATAAGAGGAGAAGAGGGATGAGGACCAGATGCCTGCAGGGTAGGGAGGTGCTGATAGATGCTGTGAGGTGACAGCTACAGAAGTTCACTGGGATATGAGTTCTCAGCCAGCATCTCCTCTCCAACCCAAATCCGAGCCCCTCGACAAGGAGTTGAAGGTGCCCAAGTCATTTAGCATCTCCTGGGTTTGCTGATGACCCATTTACAATGGCTTTGGTAGATCTCCGTCTACAATCCCATGTATAATGTGATTACAAGGCTGTGTAATTGCTGCATAATTGTCCTTCTTCCTGAGGCTGGTGCACCCTGGGGTTCCAGCCTCTCAATCTTAATTAAAAAGAATAAATCTTAATCAGTCTCAACCCTAATTTCAGACCCGGGGCAGGGGACAGGGGAGGGTCCCTCAGCACACAACCAACCTTTGGGGTGTAGAGGGAACATGACCCCATGTGGGAAAATTAGCCTGACAAAGGGTCTCAGAGGTGACACGCCCCATCATCAGGGGTCTAACTGAGGACTTTTTTACACAATACTTTAACTCTTCAGAAGCTGATCATTTGAGAGAGCAAAGCCACCCACCTGCCTGCTACAGAGCACTTCCAAGGAGCCAGACATCCTCTTCCCTGCTTTTTACAGAGGAGGAAAACAGGGCAGAGCTGCTTCCTATTCTCTGACTGCTGGAAGGTAGGAGCAGATGGGCCTTCTCTTGTCCGTGAACCAAAGGGAGTGATGCCACATCTCATTTTTCTCAGCAAAAGTTTGCAACAGAAGTTTGAGACCCCAAATTTTCCTTTCGCCCACCCACTCATAGCCCTTTTGGTTGCAGAAATGCACTGACCCATGGGACGAGGGCAGTGGAGATGCAAACCATCTCCTGCCAGGAAAGCAAGAAGCCACAATAGTGATGGGACAGAGCTAATAAAGCTTCACCAGGATCTGGCCACCAAGCTGCTGGTACCCAGGGAAGCCGAGGATGAAGAGAAGAGGCTTTCCAAGAGAAGGGTTTTCCAAGGCAGAGATCTGGAAAGGACTGCTGAAGGGGAAGATAGGAGTGAAGGCAGGACTTAAGGACACCATGGAGGAAGCCATCCCAAGAACTTTGCAGATGCCTGCTGAATATGAGCTGCCCCACATGGAGAGCCTGCTCCTGGAAATAAAGTCTGTGCCTTGGCCTCACACCTGCTGAAATGGGGGATCAGACATCCAGATGATGGGATGATGGGTTTTTATGAAGGTTAACTGGGCCAGATCTCATCTCCTGTATTCACTACTTTGTCTTCACTTCTGTTTGAGACTGGCAAGGATCTGCTCCGCTCGGTGTCCAGCAAAAACTAAGCAAGTTGCAAATGGGCTAGGAAAGAGTAAATGAGGAGGAAAAGAGAAAAAGAGTGATCCCAAGAAGCTTTGGAGAACAGCTGATGGAGGAGAACTCAGCTAATTGCATCCTCAGAAACCTCACCACTTCCAAATGAATGTTTAATGAAAAAAAGAATGCTCTTTTCCAGTTATTTAACACAGAAAGGGAAAGCTCTGGAGATCACCACACCATCCCCCAATATCTACTGTGTCTGGGCATCTCAAGGCTACATGGAGAGGTGAACTAGACCCCTTTCCAGACAGGTCCTGACCTTGGGAGGTGGGATCAGAAATGAATTGTCTCAGACTGAGAAAATGCTCTGTAAAGTGGAGGCAGGGAGATGGGAACTCATAGGGGTCAAGTGGTGATGACACCCCCTGGGAGGAGACTTGCTACAGAGGCCCCAGTTGGAGGCTGAGGTGGAGTTTTGCACTTAACACGAGGATGAGCCTCAATTCCCCAGCTTTGCACAGGACTGTGGGAAGGTAGATGTTGCCACAAACCAAGAGCAGCCAGTACCCCCAAACACCACCTCCATCATTCAGGGGAACCCACAGGATGGACTTCACCTCCGCACCCATGTCATCTCCTGGCACAACATGGAGATGAGCATCATAGAACATGAATTCTACCTCCCTGCAACATACCCTTGTGGTCTAACCTCCCTCTCTGAACCCTTCCTTCACCCAGAGGACAACTGTGTACGTACTGCAGTTGGGGTGTCAGCAGCGCTCAGAGGGCTTGGAAAGGAGCTGGACTGCAAAGTCTGCCTAGAGCCAGAGGAGAAGGTAATCCCTCATGAGCCGTTCGCCACTTCACTCACCCCTGGAGATGAAGCAAAAACTGAGTGTAGATATAGGGAGCAAAACCCACTGTGACTGGTTCAAAAAAATGGTGAGAAATTCTAAAACTCCTGCTTCAAAATGAGAGAGAATCGATCCACACTGTTTCCAAGCAGCTGGACCCATCACCACCAGGTCCTGCCTGGGATACTGCACCTCTAACACAATGGGGCTGAGCGATGGGCTGCGCAAACAAGCCCTGTCTTAGTTTTAAAGCTTCTTCCAGCTGATGCCTTCTGGTTCTTGCCTTGTGAAGAAGAGTAATCATTCCCTCTGCGCCCTTCCTTGCCACTCAGGTGTTTATAGACCTCTGTCACCAACCCCATCCATCATCCCTTCCTTATGCTGATGAGAAGCGGGTTATTTAAGTTTTCTTCACACACAAGCTGTTCCACCCCTCTGATATCCCTCAAAATTGTCGCCCAGTGAGCTCTGGTTCCCAACACAGCAGCTGGGAGCCATGAGACACACCTGAGAAAGGTGCAGGCACAGTGCGACATCTGGCTGGAACATCTAAAAGGGAAAATGTCATTATTTGCACCTTTAACCGTCTCACATCCACCCAAGACTGCTTTTAGGCAGCATCCAGACCCATGATCTAGAAGTCCAATGTCCTAAAATTGGGTTTCTGCAATCACTGGGCAACTCTTGGCTACTCTGCCCTGCGAGTTCAGGTCAGCTGCTGTGCTCTCTTGTCTTCTGGTTCCCAGAGATCATGAAATATTAAGGAGGGGAAAAAAAACCCCATAAATAAGAATTTCTAAGGGATTTCCAAGGAGTTATTGTCTCCTGCTGGAGTGGTGAAAGTCAGACCCACAGAAATGAGCAGAGAAAGGAGGTGAGTTCTTCCTTGACATGGCTAAGATCTTGCTTAAAAGAAATTGAAGGCAGGAATACTTTGTGAGGCAGGAAAAGGTGTTGGGATGGAGGATCCCCCTTTGGGCATCAAACCCACCATTGTCCAAATAGCTGTTTAGCTTCTCTGACAGCATCTTCCAGCAACCCATTCATCTTTTATGGATGGAGGGCTGCAAACTTTCCCTCCCTGCCCCCAGTTTTGTTCTTAAAAACTGTTCCATCAAAGAGATCTATGAAAGGCTCAGTTCCCAGCTGACAAGCTATCTATTTAAAGTTTATATGCCTGGGAACATTCACAAAGACTTATTAATGGGAAACCGCTGAAGGGAGCAAGCCCATATGCAGCCACTACACAAACATGTCTCCATTATCATTTAATGTTCCCCAGCTTGGCGAAACAGCACATTCTCACTCCTCATCCCACCTCCTCCCTGCATCAGTGACTCACTTATTCCCCTCCAGCAGGAGCAGGTAGGTCCAAAGATCTGGTAAAGAGGGACAAGATGTCCACCTCACCAGGAGGGCAAAGCTGGATGCACAACCCACCCCAGAGCATAATCTAGGAGATGCCTGCAGTGGATGGCTCTCCTTGAGGAGCTGCGTCTCCAGCATGGACCATGGTGCTTCAGTCTGCGTGGAAGAAGAGTGGCTCCCACCGCAATGAAGTGGACATGGCAATGGCAGAGTTACATCTCCTGGGGATCAAAGGAGGAGGCACATTTAAGATGGAGCAAGGTGAAACCATCACTAACGTGCTGACAACTTGCAGTGTTCCCAGAAGACAAAGAGGGGGGCACCTGTGAATGCTCTGGGTGGAAAAAGAGGGGTTGGGGTAAAAAGGGCTGAGGGCAGGTAGAGCCCAAGGCTAGCCCCTGCCCCAGGGGGCTGCTGCAGACCATCCTGCACCCCAAGGTCAAGGTCCGTGGGGAAAGCCCGGGCATGTTGCTGCCATTGCACAGCAGGAAGAAGAATAACTCATGGCCTGTGCCTCCTCTCAGGGCTGCCTGCTGAGCTAGCCATAAGGAAATGCCCTCCCTCTGGCAGCCCCACAAACCTAGACAGGGTCCTTCCACCCCTTCCTGAGCACTCGCTGCCCAGGGAAAATCACCTTCTCCAATACTGGCTTCACTGGAGCTGAGAGAATAAAGAAATGAAATAAAAATGTCCTTCCCAAACCGCATCAGCTAAGAAATGTAAGCGATTGCATTCACGTATGCGTGCCCTGGGTGATGTTTTACTCTTAGCACACCGAGAAGCAGAGCATCACCTCGGATCCTGGGAATCAAAGATTTATCAGCGAACGCCCTCAAACCCCATCAAACCAGGCGGGGAGCGGAGCAGAGATGAATGGACAATAAGGGCATCGCTCTTTCCTCTTCCCGACGGGCGGGTAAATAAGTGCAGCGTTTCCAGCCAGGCGATGACATATCAAATGCGGCCGATCTAAGGTAATTGCTTGTGCTTTTTTCAGACTTGAGGTTTCCAACCTTGGTGTTTTCCGCCTGGAAGAAAAGCCCTGCTCTTCTGATAAATGCCTCTGGCCGTGCAGCTCGTGTTTAGTTTGACAAGAGAACAAACCAATAAAAGCCTTGAAACAAGACTTAAAAATAGGGGTATTAAGCATGAGAAGATTTTCTTTGGGATGAGGGATGGAAAATGCTGAGACTGCGAAGCCCGAATGGCTGAGACTGATGGAGATAAGCAAAGCAACGCATGCTGAAGAGGGTCAGCGGGGAGCTGTGGGTCCCTCCATCCCTGACCACGACCTCACGCTGAGCTCCCTCCGCAGACTAGCCTCACCAAGAACATTTCATTCTGATATCTCCATCACCCCCACTTTCTGCATGCTCTGAGTGCTTGCATCATCCATGACCATTCCTGAGATGGTCCAAATGCCCCCAATGCCCACCTTCAAGCAGCTGGCACATGTTTTGGAGCGATGAGGCAGCAGGGACCAGGATTTTCTGCTCTTACCCTTATTCAACCTTGCCCCGCTGCCGGTGCTGAGCATCTCCATCTCAAGGAATGGAGTCCCACACCTCTCCTGGCAGCAAGAGAGCTACTTCTACAGGCAGGAGAGAGCTCTGCTGAAGGTAGACTGTGCCCAAGGTGGTGCTTAAACCCATTTGTAAGCCCGTAGAGAGGCTATCTAAATAGACAGCGATGCCAAGCCTCGTTCTTCCCCTGCAGCCAGGTGGGAAAGGCCATCAGCGCTAGAAAAAGGCATTCCCTGAACACCCACAAATCCATCTAATGTAACAGCCTCACATATTGATTACCTGGTGGGGGCCAAATTAAGCAGCTGCTGGGAATTCCCACCAAGATTTACAGATGTCGCTTTGCAGCACATGGGTTTTTGCGAGGACACAAAGGATGTCATTTTTGGTATCATTCCATTTGTTCATGATATTACTTCCTTTTATAGGCTCAATAAATTTTTAAAAAAGCACTTTTATTGAGCCATTTCCTAATGAACAACCCTGCCAATTGGCTTCTTGAAAGAAGTCAAGGTAATATTGACGCTTTATGTCAATGCAGTAAAAAGCAAAATAATGTTGTTAACTCCTCAAAGTTCACAGGTCCTTGGCTGCATGGAAACGCCTTGGGACACAAAGAATAGATCCACCACAAATGTGTTACCATAAATCACTTAATTCTGCACACGAGCACCTTCTACAGAGCCCAGGCTTGGATTTCAGTGGGAGATATATAAATTCATCTCAGTGTTTACTGTGGGAAAAGTTTCACATCTATAGGGAAAGGTTCTCTTTGGCTCAGGGTCTATGGACAGATTGGATGTTGTGCTGGGACATCCCAGCCTGGAGGTCGCTTCAGGGAGATGGGACCATTGCTGGATCTCACCTAGAAGCAACCTGAAGAAGGAAGAAAGGCCAGATTTCACAAGAACCCAAGGAAGAGATGGGAAATGGGCTCAGGCATAGCAAGCACGGATCAAAAACCAGCAGGGGAGAGTGGAAAAGGGGTGTCAGAGACCCAGCCAGCCTTCCAAGTTCATTGCCTCACCTTGTAGCATCGCCGACAGACAGCCCATTTGGCTCAGCCCCCAGCAGCGGGGATGGGAGAAGATGCTCCAGTCCAGGAAAGCAGTCGGGGACTGAGAATAGACAAGAACAACTGCCCTCAGCTTGGCTTATGAGCTCGAAAATAACCACCCACCACAATTAAATCATTGGCAGGTTATTCACCGATGCTGTCAGCCCAGCACAAACTCCTCATTTGGAGGCTTCGGTCACTGGAAATAAGGTTTATTTGGGGTGAGCTGGAAAATTACAGGGGGCAAGGAGACAAATCACACTGAGATCACCTATCCTGTTGTTTGCTCGGAGTGAATTACACTGGTTTAAATTCAGACATGAGGTTATACCCAGGACATATTTCCTAGATAAATAAGCCACTAGCCTTTTCTACTTGTAACCAGGCAACATGCAGACATGTGGGTGTAGGACGCCAATGAATGTTTATATTGGGTATTATAACCTTTATTTACTGTTGGACCAGCACTATTCTCTCATTCTGAAGAAGAAAGGAAGGTTTATTGCCAAGCGGAGTGGATATGGACTCCTGCCTTATAGCCAAGCCCCACATGAAATAAAAAAAAAAAGAAAGTATTAGATCTCCATCCTCCCCAAGCACCAGATCAAGGGACCCTGCCGCAGCTCCTGGCATGGGGACCAGCTCTTTAAACATTTAAAATGCTAAAATCACCAATGTACGAGACGGAAAAAATAAAAAACACCCGGAGTAGCCTGATTTCCAGCCTTTAGAGATACAGAACCATTAAATTTTCATGTCCACCCTTCTCCTCCTTGCTGCCCGGCTCTGATCTGATTTAGCAAACACATGGTCCCAAGGACCGGGACTTGCTGCAGGCGAGTCAGGGAAGATAAAAAAGGCACCGGTGCCTGGGCATGGGATCCTAAGAAAAGATGGGATGCATGAGACACGAGATCCTAAGAAAAAGGGTGGGTTTGGGAGGTTAGTCCTTTCAGGATGACTTTGCTTCTGTTCTGGGAGATCTCCCTTCCACCAGCCCTGCAAGACTGCCAGGGGTAAAGGGGGCATCACTGAGGCTATTAGAAAGGTAACCAGTATGGGCATATATATATTAAAAAAAATATATAAAAATATATACAAATAAAAACATATGAAAGATACATAAATAATATATAAACATATTAAATAATATATATTCCTATTTTAGAGACATTTTATCAAAGGGATCTCATGGGAATGATTAAAAATAAACTTCTTGGTAAGCTGGCCGCTTCAATAACACAAAACACATCAAGGAAAAATAAAAATAAATCTCAAGAATGGTTCAAATTAAGGTCCTGCACTTTTTTCCTTCCCCATCCCCTTGTGTTCTGCAGAAGCTGTGCCAAGCTTCCCATTTCACCCAGGTTTCCAACCCAGGGCAGTAGATTTGGGTTTTCCCCTTCGGTGGGGTAAAACCACACGTGATGAACAGATACGTTTTCTGGAGGTTTACATCAACCAGCAGCGTGACTGAGTCACCCACATGAAAAAATAACCCCAAAAGCCACATTTTCTGGCTGTCCACCATACTCTGCACCCCATCGATGCCCAGGAGCTTTGGACACAGCTGCTGTGCAACCACTCATACAGCAAAGCCAAGGGCATTGAGGCCCTTAACAAGGTGGGGGTCTCCTGCCCCCAACACAGAGCCTACAAGGAGCAGGATGGTGTCCAAGGGGGAATGCACCCTGCATGCAGACCTTCAGCCTGCTGAGGTCCACCTGCATGCTCCCCCACCACCAATGCTGTCCACCTCTTTTATTCCATCTTAGTTAAAAAGAGCCTCCTTTGGGATTTCTGTCTCCTCTCCAGGAAAAAAAGCTTCTCAAACGAGTGGCTCCAAGCAAAACAGCCAAACCATCCAGCAAAATGCTTTTCCAGATGCAGTGGTGGTGGCTTTATGGCAAGCAAGGTGCCTCCAGCCCCTGACACAGCCTGATCTCCAGGTCCCGCCATGCAGAAGGACACTCCCCCCATCGCTGCAGGGCTGACCCCCAAACTCCAGGGCAGGTACCAGCACCCCCACCTCCGCACAGCATCACTGCAAAGCCCAGAACTTGGCCAAGCTGGGACCCATGAGGAGATACTCCCACACACAAGAGTATTTGCCATGGTCAGAAAGTGACACCTCCACAACTCCTCCTGACCCAGCTGAGCCACCCAGCAGGCATTAGCCACCAGTCTCCAGCTGCTGACACCCCACGATGGCATCCACACAATAAATCCATAGGTATGGTTATATACTGAAGCATTACAGTGAAGTCCTGGGGCTGCCCAGCTGGTGGGAATGGTGGCTACCAGCTCACTCATGGTTCTTCTCCTTCCATGCCAGCACAGCTGCTGTTCCATGCCCTGTTGATAGCATACCAGGACGACCATGGCATTGGGCTCCATGCTGGGACACTGTCACTCATGGGCTGCCCTCACCTCATACTTGGTTTGTTTGAGCCACGTAGCAAGCCCGTAAATACAGGAATCCCTCCTGAAGCAGAAAAGAGGCAGGAGATGGAGATGCTGATGCCACCAGGGGAGGTTTCAGGATCTTGCAGTCAGATGGACACAGCCATAGGATGCCCTCTTAGGATGATGCCCTTAAAACAGAAGGTCCTCATCAAGACCAACCAAGCGTGCGTATTGGGAAAACCTGCCAGCCCAGCTACCCAGGGGGACATTTGGATGAGGGATGGAGACAGACTCATGCTCATAGGATCTGCTGGAGCCCTCCAGCCTCTTGCAAGCAAGTTGGGGGCACTTAGGATGAAGATCATCTACCTGATGCATCTCCAGCAGCTTTAAAGGGTTTAATTCTGTACCACCTTGGCTCAAAATTTTGGTGCAATTCTTCGCCTGCTGTTTATCCACTTTAAATATGTTTGGCCTGCTTCTGCAGAGACCTTTCTGGGACACTTTCCAACCTTCTGTCTCTGTTTATCTTGCACCCTTGAAAGAGAAAGGGAAAAGAAACCACAACCCAACCTCCAGGCAGGCAATCTGGTCTCTTCTCTGCACATCACATCTTCCTTTCTTGCTGACCTGTTCTTGTCTCTATAATTTTTATTTATTTTTTTTCTCCCCTTCCCCTGCTCTATAATAAAAACTGGCCTTTAGGAGATCGAGGGAAGAGATGGATTCATTTTGCTGCAGCTCTGAAAACCAATCTACCTGTCTTCAGCCTGCTTAAATGGACCACTTCACCCCTGCAGCATCCCAAGCCCAATTAATATCGGGCTAAAAACTGCTTCGTGTGCATAGTTGGGGAAAAAAAAAAAAGGAGCATTTTTAATTGGAAGGATTTGCTCTCAGCCAGGGATGCAAATCAAGGTGGTGATGCAGGGAGAGAAACTGCTTTTTGCTCAGACCAATTTTTTTTTTTTCCCCGGCTGTTGTTTCTGAGAGTCCAGAGATCAAACTTTTTCCATTTCTTCCAAATTCTATGAATTTTTTGGATGCCCAATTGGTTTTACTGCAAGAAATTGATGCTTCCTTTCAAAGTATTCAAGAAAGAGAAAAATTTTTTTTAAAAAATGCTTTTTCCTTTTTTTTTTTTTTTTAAGAGGAAATACCAAAATAATGGACTTTGATGAGCACAAAACGCTCTGCTCCTGGGTGTTTTCACCCAGGGACGCAGCTCACTAGCCAGCTGTGAGGCACGAGGGTGCCCAAGGACCCCCATAACCCTGGGCGGGGAGTGGAGCAGCAGACCCCAACCCACAGCAGAGGATTACAAGCTGTTGGCTTTCCTTCAAAACCTGTTTTCCAACCTGTAGCTCTGCAGAGAGATGCAAGAACAGAGAGCTGAGTCTTGGCAAAGTCTGGCTGGGAAGGGATGGAGCCACATGCCAGGTGGCGAGGGTCTCGCTGTGGACCTGGTCCCAAAGAGAAGCTCCTATTTTAGGGCTGGGGTTATAAATAAACCCCAAAACAAGAGGAAAACCCCAGAAAATCCCCCTCAAGACAAGAGGAAAGCAAGAACTCTGTGATTCTATGAAAGAACTTATTTAGCATTGAAATACAAGACTTCAAAAGCAGCCCCCATGTGAATTGACAGGGTGGGTGCCCCTCGCAGAGGGAGGGCTCAGGGGGCTCTAGCAATGTTCCGAGGGGTCAGGTGTGGGGGGGTCAGCTCTCATCACAGGCAGCTGCCTGCACCTCTGCCCAGGGAATTGCCCAAAGACAGGGATTTGCAATCCAGATCCCACTCCTGCCTACACCAGTGTTTGCCTGGGCACAGAGTTAAACCAGAGCCTCTAGGGCTGGGACAAGAGAGAGGAGAAGGAGAAGGGAAATAACAACACAAAGAGGATGGGGTGGGGAGGGATAAACAGCATCAAAGCAGCACAAATAACATCCTCCAGGCCACCAGCTACAGGGGACAGGTAGGGTTTCTACTCTCACTGTGTCCCCCAGGAACATCAGAGGAACAGGGTGAGCCGGAGAGGTGGAGCAGCTCCATCCCCAAGGGGTTATTGAGAGGCAACTCACAGCATCATCCCAGGATGAAGCAGCAGCTCGTGGTGAAACCTCCATTGGCCAAGAAAGTTCCCAGCAGCTTGCCGCCACAAGGCATAACCACCTCCATCTTATCACCTCCCCTCTTCTAGCATCACCCCCTGCTGCCTTAGCACCTCCCTCTCTCCACCCTTTATTAACTAATTTATCAAAGCAATTAAGCTCAACTTGAAGCAATTGCCTCTGTGGTGCTGGGAGGGATCCTGGGCAACAAAAAGGGCTCAGAGATGGGAAGCTTATGAAATGCAATGCTTGGAGCTAAATTACCTTCTGTAGGGTTCAGAGTGAATGACTTGTTACTGTCACCAAAAAAAATCTCTAGAAAAAGTGGTACCATATCCCAAAATCAAGCACATCTCTCAGTTTAGCACTTCTGGAAGGAATTTTATGTCCTATAGGAAATTCCAACAGGGAATTTCATTTTGATAACTGAGGATGTTCCAACTCGGATAACGTTTGAGCGATGTAATGCCAAATATAACATACAGAAATAAGACAGTAGAAAAGTCTGGATGAAATTAAAGCGATAATGTCTCAATGAAACATTTTGACTATCAAAATGAAATGAGATTGAAAAGATCCATTACAACACTATTGCCATAATGGGAGATTTTTCTTGGTATTAATACGCTTCTAGGAATTTTTCCAGTTCAATAAAACTGCATGTTCTACGAGAAAACTGCTATAGCGACATTGCACAGTTCCCCTTTGGGAGATTCCCTGAATATCCCAGAGGGTTGGAGATAATTTTCTTTCCTGCAGGGACTCCTGGCTCAACCCCCAACCAACCTGGCTCATCCCTGACACAGACGAGGAATTCACTGGCTCATCCCCATCACTGGCACAGGGGAACCCATGCCCATGGTTCCCTTTTGTCCATCTGTCTGTCTTCACAGCCTCATCAGGTCCATTGTGGCAGTGGGAAGCCCTTCGCAGAAGCAAACAGAGAGAAAAGAAATACATCCATCCAAATGCATCTGGCCAGGGCAGATGTGGCACCAGCTCACCAAGATGCCCCCCCAGCTGGTGATGCTCCTTTGCCTGCCAAGCGGTCCCCACCACTTGAGCATGCCACAATTTATCCAAACTCCAAGGGCATGGAGAGAAGGAGGGAAGGAAGAGCAAGAAATCCCCGATGCATTTATTAAAGATCATCTTGGTCACAGCAGAAAATTGCTGGCAGCTCCAGCCCCATCATCTGAGCAGCTGCCATGTGGCCTCCAACCCTTCCCTGCTGGAAGCCAGCCTGGAAACAAGCTGGCCCCAGTACCAGAGTCCTACCCAAAGGAGGGGAGGAGATTTGTTCCTTGAAATCAAACCCAGTGTGTATCCTGCCTGATTTTGCATGGGGAAATCGATGCACATAGGATGTCCCCGGAGGGGAGCAGAGCTCTGCAGGGCAAGCCCGGGGTGGCCACAGGCACCCCCAAGGACATCAGGGTCCAATGGCAGGTGGAGGAGCAAGAGAGAAATCAGGATGCCTAGTGCAATTGTACCAGCCTGGAAATATGGAGGAAGCATCATCTGGTGCACAGTTCCTGTAAACGAGCATGTCAATGAGAGCCAAAGTGGGAGAGAATTGCCTCTCCTGTCCCCACCGTATGTCCAGCCCAGCCTCCTGCTGAACCCCATCAGAGAAGAAACCATCAGCCAGAGCCCAAGGGATGCCAAAACGTTTCCCAGTGCTTGGAGACATCACACCCTTCAAAGCTAAATGTCCTGGAGGGCTGCAAAAATTCTGTGTAATCTGTCAAGTCAGAGTCACTAGTGTCCCATCACTGCCCGGGCAGAAGATTGGGGTACACCTGCCCAGGCTGAGCCCCTGGTCCCCACAGTGGCACGAAGGCTTCCCACGGGCATGGGGTACCACGTCACAGCCGGCTTGGCACTACTCGGTGTGTGCATCATCATCCTCCTGCTCCATCCCCAGAAGCACCTGACACCACTGTCAGCAGCAGTGGCAATGCGGCAAGATGCCACCACCCAACTGGAGTTGTGTCCCCTGTCCCTTGGCCACCAAATTTTCCTTCTGCTCCCTGGCTTCATTGGCCAAGCATGGCTTTTGGGAGGGGGCACCTCGTAGACCCACCCTGTGCTCCAGCATCCTGTTCCTGACCCTCATCCCAATCAGGCTGGGGCTGAGCTGATGTCCCAGCCAGGGGACATGTTGGCCGGTATGCGGTGGGGTGGATGCCCCAAGTCTCCAGCACCAGTGTTGCCAGGGCAAGTTTCACACACAAACCATCTCCCAGCAGGAGATCTTCATCTTTCATCAGACCAACTCCCCGGGATGACTTTCAAAGGAAAAGACGAGCCTATGCTGGAGAATTTGAGATCCTTCTTTCATGGTAGAAGACACGACAGCTTCCCTCCCTCCCCCTGCCTCCCTCCCTCACCTCCACTTCGCTAAAATCAAATTCAAAAGTCACGGCGTGCCAGCCCGCTATCCCAAGGGGGGGCGAGGAGCAATTTCCTCTCCTTTGCACACTTCAAAGGTGCTCGTGATCTGAGAGCGTCTCCCTCTGGTTCCCTTCCCCTGCAGCTTGTTTCTTCGTCTGGCAGCCTCTGTACTCCCGGCTCCTCTTGCTCTCTCCCTCGCCCACGTAGCTGGAAGAGAGCTGCGTGAGGATGGCAGCTCGGCTCAGCTTTCAGAGGTGCCAGGTTAGCAGCCCTCAAGGTCTTTTCTTTAATTCTTCTCCAATTTTTCTCTTTTTTGGAGCTTTACCCCCAACTCCTGCCTGTTAACTCATTTAAGCTCCTACGTGCTGGATGTGTGCCTCGCTAATGCTTGGAGAAAATGAATCCCTGTCTGATACCACATAAATGGTGGACTCTTTGTGATTTGTCATAGGATCGTGTCTGTTCAAGCTTCATTCTCCACCCATTTGTACAAGATGACCATGTCCCATTCCCAAGATCTGGGCAAGCCCCAAAGTCGAGCAGGTACGTCACTACGCGCCCACCCCAAGAAGATGAGCTAAAGCTGGAGATGAAGCGGAAGGTCTCACCAGGGCCCTTCCTATAACATCACAGGAGAACCAGTTCAGATCCGCCTTGCAGAGAGGGTTCAATAAAAAGACAAACTTGGGTGTCCCAAACCCAGAAGGAAATTTGGAGCAAGGTGCCCCTCAGGAGAAACTTGAGCTGAAGACAACTCATTGCTTCTCAAATTGCTTTCATGCCCTGGAGCTCATCCACCAGGAAGATTTGCTTATATGTTTGTGGTCCTTTTTGCATCCCAATCAGATGGAAATAGTGAAAAACCACGAGTCCACAATCTGACACAGCTGCTTCTCCTGCTTCTGCTGGCAGGGGAATAATGGGTGCAGGCATAGCTCCAGGAGAGCATCCCAAACAACCCCGGCATGGGCAGCCCATGGCTTTCCTACCAGAGTGACCTCCTGGCAGGCACAGGTGTCTGGCAGAGGGACGAAAAGGTGCATTGCAACATCAACAGGACTATTAATTATCTCGCAGAGAAACTAAATCCTTTTCCAGTGGCAGGAGGGAGACACATGTCCTACTATGCTGGAGAAGGCTGACAGGAGAGGATACCATCCAGAATTGGTGGGATCAGAATAAGATTGGTTCCTCAGCTCATCCTGGGATTACCTTCTGTGTCAGGACCAAACAGCTTGTCCTACTGTTGTCTTTCATCCCTCCAGACTGTATCAACCAACAGACTAGGTTAAAGCCACTGTATTAACTGAAAAGGGTAGGAATCAAAAAGCCAAATAATTCATAGATGCAGATTGATTTATATGGTTTAAATAAAGCCTTTCAAATGGAAACATTATCCACTGGAAACTCTTAATGAAAAGTTAGCAATGTTCTCAGAAGCAGAAATATTCTCAGCATGAAGGTAGGACATCTATTAAAGCCAGTAAAATTAGATGAATGGGGCTCAAAGCTAGTGATTTTTAATACACCAGTTGGACATTGCGAATTTAAGCTAGTGCCATTTGGAATTAGTTCTGCTCCCAAGGTATTTCAAAGAGTAATTTAGCAGATATTTGAGGGATTAGGAGGCACTGAAGTTATAGCAGATGATATTTTAATTTGGACTGTGGAACCTCAAGGAACATCATGAAAGACAGAGGCACCTTCTGCAGACAAGCAAGAGGAAGAAAGGCCTATCTGCATATTTGAAAAGTTCAAATGCCACCGGTATAATTGGCCTCAGGTGAATCATGTTAGCAGTGGTGTTCTCCAGAACAAGCGCCAACCAGCTGATGAAACGACCTTCAAAACTATTTCAACACCGAGGCCAAGATGCTTTAAGTCAGCAAGTTGGGCACTGAAGGCTTCTGGAAAGGTGCCCTTCATTTGCTGCCCAAGTAGGGTTTGGAGATTCAGCAGCTGGAAACTCTCTGCCAAGGATGCTTCAGCCTCTCTTCCTGAGATCTCCTCAACCCTGATTCATACATTGAGCCATGATGTGATTTCTAAACCCAAATATGTATCTCAGAGGAGTTAAGATAAAAAAATGAGTAAGGAATGAAAACGGTCAATGGGAAGATGCTGGAGAAACCACTTGCAATGAGGCAGTGCCCACGCTGGTGTCTCCATAGGGCGGCCTTCTATCAGCCTTCAAAACACGAATGAGCTGAATGTCTCCAGAGAGCTCTCCAATGTTTTGAAAGGACTCCATGCCAATGTATGTGAGTTTCCCATTGAAAGAAGAGCTTTAAAAAGTCTAAACTTTAAAATTGCCATTCACCCTCCGTGGAGCCGCTGAGCCATGTCACCTACCCAAGGGCCCAGTGCTGGAGACCACCATGGTCATCTCCAACCCATCTGGCCAGAGGGCTGGATAGGGCACCTCAGCAGGGAGGAGGGTAAAAGCCCCGCAGGAAGACTGAAAAGTCCCCACTGAGCAGTGAGCTGATGTTTTTCTTTTGCTGTTTACCAAAAAAAAAAAAAAACCAGAAGAAAAAAAGGGGAGGAAAGAAAAAAAAATATTTACCCTGTTTATAATATTGCTCCGGATCAACATATTAATTATTGATACAACCAGAGACAAAAGCAGTCTCCAAACACCTCCCATTGCATCAAACTCACGTGAGAGGTTTCCATCCATCAAACTCCCAGGAAGGAAACAGCCTGAGAGCAAGTCTCCAGGTGGAGGGGAAAGCAGAGTGAGAGGGAAGACCACCCTGCCAGGAGAGAGGTCCCAACAGAGGTTCAAATCCACTCCAGGAGCAGGGAGTCAGTTCCCCAAGACTCATCACTGGACACAACTTCAAGTGAGGGGTGAAATGACCCCCTCCCCCAGTCATGGGCACATGCAAATGAATTTTTTTTGGGGGGGGGTGATGGTGACAACATAAATACAAGCTCCTGATGGTTGCAACAATTCTGCTCTGCAGCGGATGCTCCAGAATCAGGCAGAGTGCTGCTCCGAGAAAGGCTGGCTACGAATGAATAATTCATGCTAAAAAACTCAGCCAAACTCCTTGATGTGAGCTTGCAGCCTCCTTCCCCGAGTTGGGCAGGAGGGACAAACCTAGTGCCACCACAGCCACCGCGCATCCTCCTTGAAGAGGTGCCTGGGCTGGAAAAAAAGAAGGAAAACCTCCCATGGAAAGTGGGAAGAAAAAAAAAAATCTGATTTTTAAGCCAGACAGGCAGCGGGGTGGCAGTGGGGTCTTGTCCCCTTCCCAGAGTCACTCAGACAAGGAGGGGAAGCGAAAAATAACAATGCTGATGGAAACTCCAGGGAAGGAGCGGGTAGACGTTGCTCCGCAGCGTAATTACCCGCACTGGACTGCGGCCAGGATGCAGCCCAACATCAGGTCTGGGTCCAGCTGTGAAGCTTCATTTCAGCTGAAGAAGAGCCCTGGCATTTAACGGATTCCTTCCTTTGGGGGCAAGGAAAGGCCAATCTGAGCAGCGGGGCGAGAAAACGGTGGAGCAATTCTCCTGCTGGAGGGCAGCCGTGTCACTGTGGTCCCCAGGGAAGGGAAGGGGAAAGGGGAAAGAGAAAAGGGATGGGACTGGAGGAGAAGGATGGAGGAGAAGGATGGAGGAGAGAAGGAAAGGAGACAGGGAAAGGAAAGGGCAAGGGCAAAGGAAAGAAAGGGAAGGGAAGGGGAGGGAAGGGGAGGGGAAAAATAAAGAGAAGGGGAAGGGGAAGGAAAGGGAAATGAAAGGGAAGGGCCCACATCACAGGATCTCTCTGCTCACCATCATGTGACATGGAGCTGCCTTTCCCTCCTGCCCACATGTCCCCTGGTGCAGCAGACCCCGAGCATCAGCGGTGATGAGGCTCATCCAAGACAAGGTCTGAGGTGGAGGTGGGATAGGGCACCCCATCACAGCTTTGCAAGGGACATGGGGACACCTCATCTCTCTGTTAAGCTTAAGAGCATCCCACTGGCAAGGCAGACAAGCCATATTTTGTTTTATTTTCTGCATCAGAGTTGAAGAACTGAGCACCCATGGATGCCCCAGCTCATGCTGCAAAAGGGGGATTTTAAAAGGGAAAAAAGGCAATGGTGTCTTCCCCATGGTGGAAAGCTTTTCAGTTGAGATTTTCTTTAGAAAGGGCTTCTGCACCCCAAGGAGCTCCAAGGAGATGTCCCATGTGGGGAGGATCTCCATGAGATTGAGAGGAGGCTTCCTCCTGCAAACGACTGTCCCATGCACAAGCAAAGAGCGTCACAGGAGGAGCTGTACGGTGGTGGGGGAAGCTCCTGGGGAAGGACATGTCACAAGGGAAGACGTCCTTCTGTGAGGGTCCCCTCTTGCTGCAAGCAAGGCTGTGGGCACACAGTTGCACATAGTAGGAGCAACCAGCTTCGCCAGCTCCTCCCAGGTTGTAGCCTTGATCATGAGGATGTGGGGACCCTCCTTTTCCTTCCAACCAACTCTGTGAAAGACACAATCTCCCACCCCACCCTCAAAGAAACCCCCAAAAGACCTGAACTCACACAAACATGCAGGTTCCCCGAGACTCCATGCAGTGGCAATGGTCAAAGAGATACAGGCAGGTTTAGACGGACAGGTACTTGTGAATTGACTATTTTTATCTGCTGTTTTGAGGGTGACTGCAGGACATCTCCGGTGATAGAAGAAGGTTTTAAGCAGCCTCATTCCACCAAAAAGCCTGGGTTCCATGCTAATTCACGGGGGACTCTCTACCTTCGGGGCTTGTACAATCACTGAATCTTTAATAGCTTGTCCTCACACAACCCAACTTTTTCTTTCCGAGTCTGGAAGCTTCCTCTCCTGCTCATCAGCAAATCAAATTTCTTAATAACAAAGTGAAATAACCTGAGAAGTAATGGAAAAAAGGGAAGGATTAAGTTTTCCCAGGGACCTTGATCTCTTTTATCATTTCATTGTCTTCAGAGGGGTGGTTTTCTTTCAATCTAATTATCTAGTGGATATGTGTTGCCGGCTCTCTTACACATCCTGGCTTCCATCAAAACAAACAAAAAAAAAGAAGACAAATCCTCTGTTATTGTTTTTTGATGAGAAAATCATGCTAATAGCTTACATTTGGGAAATAATTTCAGCAAGTTTACCTTGTTTTCCTGAGAGGTGTCCCACGGGAGCTCTGCAGCGGAAGAAATGGCCATGAGGAAGAGGCAGCTGTTGCTAAGAAGAAGGGAAATGCATGCCCAATCTGCTTCCTTCAGGACTTGATCCAGGTGTTTAAAAGTTGTAATCCACATGAGGCTTTCCATGGCTGGTGGCCACTTTTGGGAAGCGTTTCCAGCAAGCAGGGTCCACCCAAGCTCCTTGGCTGGAGAGGAGACAACTGTAAAGAAAAGGGGAGGATTGCTGAAGGCATGAGGGATGTACTAGGGAAGAGTTTCCTTGGACCATGGACGGAGCAAGAGTGCAAGATGAAGACCCTGCAGCAAGATGTGATGGGAGCAAGGCAGGAGGTATCTGCCTTTCAGAAAGGAGATGGAGACAGTGACACAGGAGATGAGGGTGTGCCTGAGGAGAGATGGGGCAGGCTAAGAGGATGGTCCTACTGGAGAAGGTGGACTCAGGTGGAAAGCAATGAAGGGAAGGGGCAGCCTTGGGGATCAGGACAGCAGGCAGCACTGCCCTGCCTGGAGATTTGGAGACAGCAGCATCTGGTAATGCATTACACGGCTGAGTTTCCCTCTCTAGAAACAGTTCCACGTCTCTCTGTCCTCAAGCCTGACAACGTCAGGGTCATGCATGTAAACCAGGGATGTATTCGGTTGGCTGTAGGAAATGCTGAGCTGCTCTCTCCAGCAGGAGCATGATTCAGGCAACTGGAGATTTCAGAAAAAAAACACCAAGACTGTGAAAATACTGGAGGAAGGGAAAAACTCCAGACACAAACACCCTCCAGAACCTGTCCCCTTTGCAATTGAGCATCTTGCATCCCAGCGCAATGTGTGTAAGGGCATCCATATCAGGGGGACATCACAGTACCTCCTGGAGGGTTAATTTGCACTCACCTCACACTGATCAAGTGAAGGGGAAGGAAGCCGTTTTTTGTTTTTCTGTCTCCCAAAAGGCTCAAATAATTGCCCTCAGTGCCAGCCATCTTCCACACGACCAGCACTTTACCAGCAACACACCCAAGAGGCTCTCCATCACTGAACTTATTACAGGAGAAAGGGGTGTCCTCCCTTCTTGATAGCTACTCCTTGCTAATTTAATACAATAACTGGACATCAGTGTATTAAATCAAACCTGTTAGTGTCTCTTGACAATACCTGTGACTTTTGGAGATGTGTCTCTTGCTGGGGTCGCTCGAGCCTTCTCTCCCTGGTGGGAGGAGCAAAGCAGGTTTCTTTGAGAACTGCGTTTAAGCAACGTCACCTGCAAAGGGGGAAAGGGATTTGAGTGTCTGTGTCCAAAGAAAGCATCTGGGACTTAGAACAGGTTGATTCACCCTCCCCAGGAGGAAGGATTACTGAGCTGGGCTAGCAGGGGAGACAATGTCCTGCTCTGAACTGACCTTGATGGCATCAAGAAGGTTAAACATCAGCAGGATGGCAGGGACAAGACCTCAGCACAAAATCAAGATACGGTGAGAACAAAATTAATCAAGGGCACCACGGGATGTGGCGTGAAGAAATTATTTAACTGCCTCCCCACCAATCCCTGCAGCCTGCTGGTGCACAAACAGCATTGAGCTGCTCATTTATAAACGAGCGTTTGACCCGGTTGGTGCTGCTGAGAGCTGGTGGGAAGCGGTACCTGCCAGGAATGCCGAGATGGCTCTGAATCAAGCTGACAGGAACAGGAGGTGGAGGAGGGACATGGCTTGAAAGCAACCCAACTTGATGTTTGCAACCCTAGCAAGAGCTTGGAGAGAAGGGTTTATTCCTTCCCCAAGGCTGTGAAGACCCAGTGACATCTGCCCAGGGCTTCACACACCTCCTTGTCACCGATGTTCCTCCATCATAGGGATGTGCCCCAGCTCCACATCACATCCCCAAATGCATAATGTACATAATCCATCAAATCCCTCGTTAATGACACATTTTCTTAAAAAATTCTGTTCAAGAGGAATGGTGGCCATGGTTAGGAAAAGTTGCAGCGTGCAACAGGTAGAGCGAGAAACAGGCCAAAACCCCAAATTTATTCAAAGAAGATGGAGAGAAGGGGAGAGATTTTCTCGTTAGATTGATGGTGATACATAAGGGCAAGAGAGATAATGCAGAAAGGAACAGGCATAGACATATATTGAAAGATATTCCAGATAAACAGGAGACAGATAGATGAATAGATATAAATGGATTAGATAAATAGACTGTAGGAAAGCAAAGGAAAAAAAAACCAAACAAAAACCAACAAATGAATATACAGAGAGAGCTTTATTTCCCAAATAAACCCTGATCTCCCATTTCAGTTGATGGTTTGCAGGCATAAAACGCACCTCCTTTGACAGGTGGACAAGAGAAATGATTAATAAAAACTTCCTCACCTGTTTTCCAGCCTCTGATAATCACGCTGCCAAGGCAGCATTCACTCCTGACCCACAGGGAGCCCACAGCACGACTGCACCTCCAAAGCCCCCCTAAAACCCCAGACAAACATTGCTGCTTCCTCCCCCCACCCCGCCCCATGGTGGGCACCCCTGCAAAAAGAGGTGGTGGTGCTCCAGGGTGGGCAGGGGAAGGGCTGTCTCCATTCTCTCACCCCCGTTTGACTGGGGCGAGGAACCGTACGCACATGTGCCTAGTCAACACCATCTCTGCTGAACACCCATAACGCCACGTGTGGTGGGCTTCCCGTCTACTGCTGCTTTATTTCCAGGCCACAGGAAAATCTAAAAAAAGGAAGGTAATTTCCTTGTAAAAGGTGGAAACTTTACAGGACGATGAAAGTCTTATTTGCTGTCATGTTTTACCTTATTTTCTTGCCGGTGAGTTCTGTCCATCATGTTCACAGCTCCCAGGAAGAAGAGACAGTGCTCAGCAGATCTGTGAGATGCCTTCAACCTTTGTTGGCACCATTTCTGTGCTCGCCGGGAGTAGGAATCTCACTGGAAGCCCAGAAACTACTCGAGTTGTGGCTCAATCCTTGATGGAGCTGGGGGTAAGAGCTCGCTGTGGGCAGGGTTGGACCCAGCCCAGCAGAGCCCTGGGCGATGGGGAGAGCGAGGAAATGTTGTAGCTGCATCGCAGACCTGCTCAATGCATGTGTAAGATGCAACACTCTACATGCACGAAGGAGAAAACACCTTGCTTAAACAAATGGAGTGAGATAAAAGCCAGGAAGAGATGGAGGGATGGATGTAGAGCAGGAGCTGGGGACCATATGCCCAGTGGGAGCCATCACCCTTCCACGAGCTGGGTTTGCAGCAAAAAAGCACATATTGTTTGGGATCAACTCAAGCAAAACCACCCCAAGTCATGCTGCATTTGCCAGAAGGTTGTACCTCGAGGGGAAAAAAATCCCTTTTTTCCTAACACAAGCCTTCAAGGGAAAGAAAGTGATCACAGGCTGCTTCGCATGGGGCACACCACCACGAGACACTGCTGAGATCAAGCAGAGAAAGAGTTATTGGAGATACCCTGCAACAAAATCTATCAGGAGTGATGGAAATACAGTCTGGGATGGTTCGGATGGTGCTGCGGGGTTTCTGATCTGCATGGGAGATGGGAGGTTTGATGGGGGGTGGGGGCGGGGGGGGGGGGGTTGCCCCCGAAAGCTCTCGCTACCTTGGGGGCTTTGCCAGTCCTGCTGGGATGGGAGCACAGCTTCTGAAAGAGACCCCAAGGCTAAACCATCACAGCAAAAAATTAAACCCTGCCTCCCCACCCCACCCCCTGCAACAAAATCACCTGCAAAGGATTTAGTCTAAATATATCTCCTCCATCACAGCTTGTATTTTGAGCGGTGCATTAATACAAACGGCGGGACGCTGGTGAAGGCTGGCGGGGAGTGGGGGGAGAAATGGGTTGGAGCACCGCGGGCAGACGGGGGCTGTCCCCAGTGTCCCCACAGGACCCTTCTCTATGGGTGCACGGGATGTCAGCGCAGGAGAGAGCAGGTGTGGGGCTTGGGGAGCGCAGGAGGGAGTGTCAGTGCGGAGCTGGAGGTATATTTAGGTGCTCGGGGGTGGGAAGGAAGAGGGGCGTGTGGTGGGGGTGGCTGCGTGCGTGAGTCATGGCCCGTGACTATGTATGCAAGCCATGGTGGGGGGATGCTGGGGACGTCCCCGGGGATGGACGATCCCAGGGCAAGGGGGTGCGAGGGGAGGAGAATGCACCAGGCATCCCTCCAAGTCAGGATTGCTCCTGAGGCCACCAATGGTCCCTTTTTGTCAGAGCATGCAGGGAGCAGGGCAGGGGCTGGAACATCTGTGGTCCATGCGTTTCACAGACAGCGATCCCCATTTATTCCCTCCCATCACCAGACCATGGCATAGGTGAGGTGGTGCACCCCAAAGCGGTCCTGGCTTGCCCTGCTGGCATCACATCTAGGACCTCCAGAGATGCAAGATTGCCCCTGCAAAGCCTGGGACCAATGTCAGGGTACAGCAGCCAGGCTCTGATCCCACCACCCCATCCCGAGCACAAAATAACATCCTGCAACCTTCAAAGGCTCACGGAGATGCCTAGGGCGGTCTTTGGTGATCACCTTCCATCTGTCCAGCAGAAACATCTGAGAGGGGCCCAGAAGTCCCCACTGAAGGGGAAGGGTACTCAGTATTCGTCCCCAGCGTCTGGCTAAAGAGAGACTACTGCGCATCGCCCCAGCCATGCAGGAGAGAAGAGCTACCCGAGCATTTTTCCAGCAGATTTTTTCTATTTTGCATGAAATATTTCCCAGAGCAGCCCCAGAGACCTGGGCACCCCAGAGGTTTGCACATGGGCGAGCGCCAGCCGAGCCTGCCTCCTAATGAACAGGAAATATGGCCACAAAGCCTGCCAAAAGCCAGAGTGGAAAAAGAACAGAAGGCAGCCAGGGGAATGTGCATCAATGAATAAGTTTTATGGAAATCCCCAGCTTTTATACAGTTGCTGATTTTCGATGAATCTCGACAGCTACTGTAGGATGCTTGGGCTTGGGTGGGGCCAACCCACCCTCTGCATCTGTACATCATGTTCCTGACACGGCTTCAAAGAAATGAGGGGTTTGTGTTTTCTTTCATTGCAAAGGGTGGCAGGACACAACCACTTCTTTGTCCAACTTTGACGCAGTCAAAAATCACCCACAGCGAGATTTCGGCAGATGCACCCGCATTTGCGTGGTGTTGGTGCTGAAGCATCTCATGAGGGTATCACTCCCAGCTTCAGCTGCCTGGGGCTCACGCAGCGCTCCTCCATCAGGCCTGATCCTGCACAGCCAGGAAGGTCAATATTTCCTTTGCCCAAACCAATGGCCTCTTTGACTTTATCATATGTTGACAGAGTGATGCTGGGAGACCCACCAAGCAAACCTCTTCGGGGCGGACCTCCACACCACCACCACTGAGCACACAGCTCCTCCAGCCCAGCATCAAATTTGTATCCAAAATGTGTTTTCTGAGGGGTGCTCTAGCCCTCTTGCAAGGCAAACTCTTCTTCATACTGGAGTCCTCCATCACTAGCTCTGACTGATGAGCACGCGACTGAGCTCCCACCAGGTTAATCCAGCATCATTCCCATGGAAAGAGCATCAGCTGTGGAGGACTTTCCACTCCCAAAAAAAAACAAGCTGTGGAGATGGCTCCAGGGTGTCAATCCACCCTCCAAGCTCAACTCATCCTTGGGGAGTGCCAGCCTGAAGCTCCCCGGGGCTGCTCACAACCACCCGCAGGAGGACACCCACTTCCAGCCCACTCCTCCTGGCGCCTGAGCCATTTTCCAAGGGAAAAATTCCTGGGATGCATCAGACACCACCAGTGATGCTTGGAGCAGCTCAGAAACCTTCCCCGCAGCTCCGACACCCCTCAACCAGTTGTATTTCCACATCTATCACCAGCGGCTTGGAGCATCAGGCAGGGCAATAACGCTCTTCCTGTGGTTCGAAGGGCAACTTATAAATTTTTGAAGAGCTTCTGTTGGCGGCGACAGAGATCAAGGGCTGTGAGCAACGCCAATCCGCTGCTGACAAAACCCAGTTAGTCGGCGATTTGCAAACGTTGGTTTGATGTCGCTGCGCTTGCAAGGATGCCAAAGGCTCCCCATGGTCCTGCCACCCTGCCTGCCCGTGGGGATACAACTATAGCTGCATCCGTTATCCGTGCAGATTAAAAAAGAGGAGGTCCTGGGCTGCAGATGGGTATGCAGGAGGAATATATTGGCTTGTTCTAGCTCGTTTTGACCCCAGCCATGCGTACATCCCTATATGAGGTGCCTATAGGCGTGCACACGCAGGGGCTGTTGCCTCCTCAGTTTTCTTCTGTGAGAAAATGAAAGCTCATGGAAAATTGGGAAAAAATGGGCAAAAAAAATCATCTGATTTTTGGAAGCATTTTAGCATTGACAGGTCTTCATCTTCCCACAGGATAGTTCCACCAAAACATCCCCAACCCGCCCCTGTCTATATATAGCCCCATCACCTACACATCTTCAAAGGCATCGCAGGTGTTGGTGTGGTCCCAACACATGCCCAGTGGGGAGGGTACCTGGATACGGCCCTCCTCAGGGCAGGGGGGTGCAGAGGGTTAAGGGGGGGACGGCTACCCATGGCTCAGCTCTCCTGTGGTATAAATGCTTATTTATACCCCTCCTGGAATAGAAAACCATATTTTATATACATAGTTTATATATTTTATATATATACACACATTCCCTCTCTATATATGTATGTATAATATATATATAAAACTATATTATATAAAATTATATATGAAATCATATAATTTTGTATAAAATGTATATAAATATATAATCCTCTGGGGATATGAGTATCTTCTGCAATGGGGTGCGCTGAGGAGCATGGACCAGCAACGCCAGGCTCAGCAAATCCAGCCCATGGGGATCATGAGCAGGACTAAGCTGGCACCCCCTTAGTGACCTGTTTGGGGTTCAGTCCAGCGGGGCGCGAAGTTCTGCGCCTGCGTGCTCACAGGAGACATCAGCAGAGCTGGAGGAGACCCAGGAGATGGATACCAATCCCCCCTGTGGCCTCTTCTTGAGGAAACCCCCCACGAGCTCAGCCACCCCACAAATCCATTTAACAAATTCACAAACACTTCTGGGATGACCAGAACAGCTTTTCCCCTGTAATTAGTCAGTCCCCTCCCTCTCCTTCCCCTTCCAACGACTCATAACACACAAAGTCAAGTCACACGTCAAGTACCCAAGGGATACTCCAGATGGGTGGGTCCATGTTTCAACAGCCAGCAAGCAAGGGCCAGGTCCTGCCCCACCGCTATCTCTCACGCTATCCCCCCGGCCTAATTAAATTAAAGACAGTGTCCTACTGGAGACAAAGGAGGCTGGGGTTTGGTCTGCTCCTGCTGAGCTGTTGGCTTTACGAAGCTCCTCTGCAGTTTTTCAGGCATGGCCACCAAAGAGCAGAGTTGAAGGTAGATGCAAGAACAACTGGGGGCTAAGTCAGGGAATTCTCAAGATCCCCTTCCCAATCCTTTTGATCTGGAAAAAATCAGCTCGGAGCAACACATGCATCTCAAATTAAGAAAGGATGGGGAAAAAACCCTGGAAACAGCCCAAACTTGCTGGTCAGAGTGAGAATTTGGCTTTTGGTTGCCCATGTGTGGTCCCACCACATTGGGCTCATACATGCCAGGGAGGAGAGACCCTGAAGCCACCTCCCCACTGAATTTTAATTTAGTTACCCCTCCCAATTTCTCTTAAAGTCTAATTTTAACTCGCCTTTGCTAAAGGAGGTCTTGCAGCATTAGAAACGCCCCTGTTTATCTAAAACCAGTGCTGCTCACCTGCACTGAACCAGCCCCCTGTCCTCACCCCGGGGTTTGGCACATCCCTACAAACCAGTGGTGATGCTGAGTGACCCCAAACAAGTCTCCCTTGGCAAAATAACACACTCAATATATGAGACCAAGGCTTGGATAGGTGGGACAAGGTCCTGCCCTATATCCCCACGCAGGTCCCCCAGGCAGGGAGAGTCTGGCAGCAGTGCCTTGCTACGGCATCACATCTCCAGATACATTTTCCCTCTTGCCCATTCAATACTTTTGCTTAAAAAGAAAAATAAAGCAGAAGACATCTTTAGTGCAACGTAAAGCTCTGGGGAGCAAGGAGAAACTCAAAGCAAGTCTAAGGCCACCATGCCCCAGCACCTGCAGGCAAATATATCACGTAATCCCACTCCTAAATGGATTAAATTCCTTCTTAGAACCAGATGGCCCCTGGCTGTCCTCAAAATCCCTCCAGAAACTCTCCTGACAGCCAAAAACCTTTCGCTAATTTTTTAAGCGCCTACACCTAATTGGCTGCACTACTCATTGCTGCTGCCATGCATCTCGTTTCCTCTGCAGAAACAACAAATACATACAGAATTCGATTTCCTCCAACTTAAAAGCTGCTTTATAGCCCATAGAGGAAATGATTACGGCTTGCATTGCAAACACATGACACAGAAGCCTCAAATTGTATACTTTTGAATGCGCTCTTGTATTTTAAAACCCCCTTTTTTCTCTGTTTTAAAGCAGAGTTAAAGTTTGCCTGCGCATATTGGCTACGCTTTGGTATAATTAAAAATAGGGAGTTTGGGATTGCACTTACTTCAACAGTAGCTTTGCTTGAGTCGAGTCAGGGGACCGATGGCTGGAAGGATGACCGATGGCAGCGCCTGGATGAGCATCCTCTTCCTTTTTGCACCTGCCGTTCTATTTCTACACCTATTGGGGAAGAGCGCAATTATTAATAATTAAAATAATTAAGAGGGTAATCAGAGCAGGGCAACTGCTGGATCCCGAGCAGCCTCGCTGAAGACCCTGTAGCTGCAGCTACATCCTTAGAGCTGGGCCCTTCCCTAAATGTTTGGTGCTAGCACCGTTTCCATGATAACTAAGGAGAAAGAGCAAAAATCAAGCGGAGTTCAAGATTTGTGTGGTTTGTGGCTTTTTTATCCACATTAAAACATTCAGTATGGAGCCACAGGACATGGACGGGGACCCCAAAGCCATCCCAAGCCCAGAGCCACAGGACATGGATGGGGACCCCAAACCCACCCCAGGCCCCAGGGCATGGATGGGGACCCCAAACCAATCCTGGGCCATTGGGTGCATCTGAGGACCCCAAACCCATCCCAAGCCCCAGGGATGGGGGTCCAAACCCATCCCAAAACCAGAGCCACAGGGCATGGGCAGGAGCAATATCAGCCGTTGGAGGGTTCCCTTTTCTGACCTGAACCTCCTTTTCCCTGCAGCAGCTGCAACAACCAGCACAGTACACACCACACTCTCCTTCCTCTTCCTCCCCTCCACTGTTCCAGCTGCCTGCTAATTTCCATTTTAAGTGACAATCAAAACCCCATCAGAGCTGTCGTTTCCAGCCACGCTGAAAAACCCCTTTCCCCCAGCCCTGGGCCCCACCAGGCTGGTCTGTACCCTGTGTGATACAAAACACACATCAAAGGGTCTGGCAGCACACAGGCAGCAGCAGCATCCTCAACAAGCCCAGCCAACCAGGGATGGATGGAGAATTTTGGGATCTGCAGTGGCCCCATAACCTGTCTCAGCACCTTGCCAGCTCCTCCTCCCACCCACGGCAAGCTGTTCCATAAAGCCAGGAGGAGATGTCAGCCCACAACACAGCCAAGTTCATCTTGTTTTCAATAAGGCACTTGTTATTCTTGCAATCTGCCCCAAGGAGTGGCTCTGGTCCCACCACCGGTGCTGGGAGCTATATGTTCACCCAGCAGCACAGCCATGGGAGCCCACCTGGGACCACCAAGGTCTCAGAGAAGCCCCCAGGGCACCTCTGCTCCCCAGTGCCAGGCCACCTTATTGACCATCTGATTGACCATCTGATCTCCACAATTTTTGTTTTTCATTTAATTAATCCAGTCTTTTCCAACAGGGAAAGAAAACCAACCAAGTGTTTTCTCCTGAGAAGATTTTTCCCCATCCCACAAGCCTCTGGTAGCTCCAGTTTCTCTCCTCCAGCCCCAGGACCTGCTCCAGTTCTCCAATCCATCACCACTATTAAAACACAAGACCTTCTCTATCAGCCCTCTTCAACATCTGTTGCGTTACCCCATCATCCATCCAATAAGCTGCACTTCATGCTTGTCTCAAAACCAAAGGAAATTCAGTTTACTTGATCCGCAAACTGTTGCGGTCCAATTTCTCAACAGCTGGAGACAAGGATTTATCCCTTGCCAAAAAAAGGCACAACCCCTTGTAGCAGCACTGGCCAGCAGCGAGGGATTTTTCTGAATGGGAAGGAAATAAAAACAAGCTTAAGTTATTTCTGCAAAGGAGGGGAGAGGAATAATACCTTTTCCCGCTGTTGACACGCTGCTTTGATCTTTACTTTGTAGTTACCATAGTGACAAATAAAAAAGGCATAGGTGGAATAAATTGCTGAAAGTTGATGGTGTCCTATATATGTTTCTCCGGCGCACGGGAGTGCAGCCTGCAAACATCCCCCAGCTGATGTGATGTACGCTCGGCTTGGGCGTGCGGCTCACGGCGGGTATTTACGCTCTGCCTCACATTAAGTGGTATTTAGGCATGTCTCAGACACAGAAAGCTCCATCACTGGTGTCGCGTGGTCCAGAGGAAGGAGGTAGAGGGTTTGCCGCATCTGCAAAATTAAGGGGGGATATTGCAACTTGTGATGGACCAGCATCATCCTCATGTGGGACTTGGGTGTTGAGGGCAGGGGAGCAATAAAAGGGATATAAACCAGCAGAGGAAGGGAGCGGGGAGGTAGCCTGCAGCTGGTGGTCAATGCAAGAATATCTCCATTATCCAATAAACTTTTTTTCCAGCTGCTCTGAGGTCTGCACTAACACAGCACCAGGCTAAAAAAAAAAAAGCCATTTTTACTCAAAAATTATGTCCCCTATTGCTTTGCTTTCCGCTGCATCGTTCACCCCAAAGATCAAGCTTTAGGACAGAAAGTTGCTGCCAGATCCAAAAAAGCCAGAAACTTCTCCTAGAAGCCACCAAAAAACCACTGCCCAAGCCAGTTCCTACTGGTTAGACAAAATTTAACTGTCTGGACAACCTTGGTCCCAGCCACTTGCAGCTCTGAATTGGGGTGACCTAACCTGGAGGTACCTGCTCTTCCCCCCAGCCAACCTCCACCAATGCCTCAATACTTGTTCTTATACTAAAAAAGGAGCTAAACCCTATTAGCATCAATTCTCCTCCTATGGAGAGGTTCACTGCCTGTTCAGATGGATCAAAATATTCCCAGTGAGAAACTGGGACGTGCTCCCATGCTGGAGCAGCCTCCCAGACTGGCCGGTCCCCATCCTGTGGAGCAAGGGAACGGTCGGCTGCAAGAAGCAACGAGATGCTCCCATCATCCTGATTTTTCCGATGTGCGGGCAATGGGAAATTGCTAATTCTTATGCTCCCATGGATGGAGCATCTCAAATATTTGCAGGGCTCCAAGCCCGGGAGGCCGCATAACCATGCGGAGCAAATGGCGATGATGCAGAACCCCGTCACACACGCATGGAATAAAATATAATAAAAAGCAGAGGAGCAGGGCCAGTATCAACACAGCAGAGAAACTCTGAGGGCTGGAAAAGAGCCAGGGCAAAAGGAGTTACCACCTGGAGGGACAAGGCATGGGCAGCATGAGTTATTGCACCCATCTGGCAGGCAGAGAGGTGGAGAAAAAACCCAGATACCTCTTTCCAAAGTCCCAGAGAAAGACCACAGGACATCCCAACCGCTCCTGAACAGCCATCAACTCCTTTAAACCCAAGAACCCCCAAGGATGGGGCAGTGCTTGAGAGATGTCACCAGCCTCCGGCTTTGCCAACCCCCGCCTTTCTCCGACGCTGTTGACACACAGCTCTTAAGTCAATCCGTGCACAACTAATACGCTGCATCTGCTGTGTATTTTGCTCGGCATTTGTTTGCCTTAGTTCTGTTGAATCTCTTCCCGCACTCCCTGGTAAGCTCTAATGATGTGCGGCGGCTGCTGTTGTTGCACCATTACACCGCGATAATCTTTGGACAATTATTTGCTGGATTCACCCCGTTGCTGGATGAAACGGTGCTTTCACCGGCTGTCAGTTATGTATTTCTCCGAGCTGAAGCCAAACCGCGGGGAACCAGCCTGGCAGTAAATTAAGAGTTCCCAATGCCAGGAACATCCTGGAGAAGCATCTCCAGGCTTCAGGCGCTCATTAGTGATTAAGCATGGGCTGGGCCAGGTTGGGTCCTGGGGCAACAGGTGATGCCTATGGGCAACGGGAGAGTCTGCACCCAAAGCGGAGGTAGGGATGGGTCCTGGGTGCTCGCACACAGGGTTCCTAAAGACACCATTTCTTCTTCAAAGATCATTCCAGTTTTTATTTCCCCTTAACTCCTAAGAAAAGCAAGGCTTATACAAGATGAGGCGGCAAGAAGTCACAGGTTGATTCTTCACTATGATGTCTCCTTACAAAGGCCACCCTTCCCTGGCACCCTGAGTCCATGCACTGCCCCCCCTCCTTGTGGAGCTCCCTATATAGACAAGACAGACCATAAATCCAACATAAATTGTCGCAGCAGAGGGGAAAACCCCTGCACCCAGCCAGTAGGAGGGTCTGGGCTCCAGGTCCAGCTCATGGCAGGGGAATTATCCAGCAAAGCTCCAAGCGGAGCCCTGCAGGAGGGGAAGGGATGCTTCTGTACAGGGAGATGGCTCAGACCCCTGCATTTAAAGCTTTTAGTCTCAAAATCACACACACACACAAAAGGGATTTTTTTTTTTTTTCATGGTTATTATTTTAAACTAAATCCTCAAAAGCTAATTTAACTTGGGGGATCCTCCCAGAACATCTCGGAGGTAACTCGGTTGCAGATCAAAACACCTGGTACTTTACATGGAGCTTTCATCTTCCCTCGCCGCCTCTGCTGTTCCTGTAACTAGAGACAAAGGTCCTTTGTCTCCAGCTAAACATCCCCTTTCCCTCTCCTTTCCAGAAGATACCGGCTCTGTTTGATTTTTTGATGACCGACCTTTTTTTTTCTTCTTCTTCTTCTGATTAACAAGCTTGTTCCTATGTGCCCCATTAGCCTGGTTTTGAGCTGTTATGGGTTTTTTTTCAGCATCCTCTTCCCTGCATCATTAATGTTGTTGTTCATCAGGTCTTAAACACGCTCGCCCAGCCCATCCGCCGGCGTGCCCAGGACTCAGGGGGGTTTCTAACCGGCTGCTCCTGTTTCAGTGATGCCCACCCATGCCAGGGGCAAGCACAGGTAGCATTAGGACCTGAGCTATTTCCCGCCCCCTCCCCCACCCCCCCTTCCTCTTTTAAATGGCATTTTACCTCCTGCTCCTCTTCTGCAGGTCAGAAAGGAGAGAGAAGGCACATCTCATGCAGCCCTGGAGCTATTTTGCCCTAGGACATATATTAATGGGTTACAGAGACAACCAGCTGCTTACATCTGTTCTCCCATTACCTTCCCATCAATGATGCATGAACCCATCTCCATGGGCTCAACCTGTCCTCAAAAACCCAAATTAAGATAAGGATTAGCAACCCCACCTGGGCAGACCATGCCTGGCACTGGCGCTGGTGTCAAAGATGTTGGGCAAGCCAGTGACGTAGGGACAAAACTGTAAAAAAAGCCTTTTTATTTCAGCTGAGCTGCTCGCAGAAGGAATTGTTTCATTCAAATGGGCATAATGAGCGGGGCCAGCCTGCAAAATGAGATTTCCCAATGGCAGGAGGCGGCGGAAAGCCGCCCGCCTGCCCCAGCACCGCATCCTCATGTCAACGCTTCCCATCTCGCCTCTTTAATCCTTTCCATTATTACAACAGGATATGAAATTGCTGGAGGGGCGAGAGAAGAGATACCACTGACATTACACCGTTTGCTTTCATTACTCGTGATTAAATGCATCGTTCCAATAACCATCTCCAAAGGGGATGGGGAGGCTGTACCGAACACGGGTCACGGTGCTCTCAAACCCCGGCAGCAAGGACAACTGGGAGAAAAGAAACCAAGCCAGGACGTTGTACAGAAATATCCGATGGGATAGTAAAATGGGAGTCCTGGAGGAGAAACCCAAGCTCACTTTCAACAGCCAACGCTGGCCTTCAGATGGTTCAGTAGTTTGAGGAGCTGGACCAGAGTCCCAGAACTCTGCAGTGATAGATGAGGGACATAAGTGGTACCTGAGCCAAATAACTGGTGTTTTCCTTGAAAATCCAGTTGTGGGGCTCATGGGGATTTCCAGGGAGATGCTACCACCTCCATTGTGTGCTCCATGGCTGGCAGCAAGCTCTTCCATTGAGGTTTGCACCCAGGTACCTCCCTTCCAATTAACACTCATTAGAATGAGAAAGGAAATCAAATAACACAAGCTCTGGATATCCTACGGCCAGCATCAGGACCTGGGTACCAGAGCAGGTACCCACACACAGCATTTCTTCTTTAAATGAAGTCTGAGCTGAAGCATCACCTTTGCGAGTCTGAAAATAGGATGCTGCTTCCACCAGTGCTGCCACGATTCCAGACCCAGGGATGCCAGAGCTCCTTTTCCCCTGCTTAACTACGTCCATGGTGTGGATCAAAACCTTGAAGAACCCAAAACATCTCGGGAGCTGCCAGAGCATCCTTTGCGTGCCCTGCAAGTGCAAGCCTTATTTGTTCATTAAGAAAGGGTAATGGAAGAATTAGCTGGGAGAAAAAGCAAACAGGGAGCAGCAGAAAATACTCGATATATTAAAAAAGAATCAAGAAGCCTCATTATTCTCAGAGGAGTCTGCACCCCCTGACCTCTTGCAATACACCAGACCACCCCAAAATGTGCACTGAGAGATTCCTACGCTCCTTGTGAACAGGGGAAAGGGGAAACGAGGTAAATACACCCACCCCTGGTCTGGTATGGCATAAGGTTCATGCACAAACCAGCTGCTTTCTGGGTGTAAATACCACAATTTCTGTACAATGAGTATTTGCTCCTGTCCTGTCTCCAGCAGGATAAGCCAAAGCTGGAAAAAAACAAGGAGCAAAGGACCTTTCAATGGTTGGGACGGCTGCCTTCCTAGTAAAGGAAAAAAATACAGAGGTGGGTTTCTGGAGCAGCAGGAATTAAAAAGTTCTCCTCATCTGTCACCACCATCCAGTCTCCTGTGAAGTTCAGGAAGAAAAAGAAAGGAAAAAAAAATAATAAAATAGCCTGACAACATCAAATTAAAACGACAGCCGTCATTTTCTCCCATTACTTTGAAACACGAGCTCAGGCAGCATCCTGCTTTCAAAGTGGTTTCATTCCCCTGCAAAAAAGATGCTCGAGGGTCCGGCACATCGGGGGGACGTGGCCGTGGCCGCGAGGGGTACCTTTTGGCCACAGCACCCTCACACAACATATCATCGGAGCATCACCATTGGCTGCCTCCATCCATGGTTAAATCAAGCCCAATTATGACAGGTGCAATTTTATATCGCCGTTTGGCTTTTATTGCCATCATAAACGGTCCAGCTGGCATCAGGCTGGCGGTAGTTAATAGCGAGAGATGTGCTGAGATAAATAAAAGCTGGAGAAGGCTCTTTTTTATCTTGCGTGCTGTGCCTGAAATCCATCCCCGCACGGCTCAGACCCACCCTGGGGCCAAGGCTGGCGAAGGGAGAAGCCAAAGCATCTCAGGGGAAGACGGTCCCTCCACAGTTGCTGTTTGACCTCTATCAGTGACGCCAGGGAGCCCGCGGCATCCCCACGGCTGGGTTGGGAGAACAAGGATGAGATAATTTGCCTAATGAGGGGCAGTGGCTGATGGGCTTTGCAGTTCACCCACCAAACTGAAGCGGGTAGGATGGAAAGTGGTGCAGAGCTTGTCACCAAGAGATGGCTTGTGCCACCCAGCCCAGGTATAATGCAAGGGAACGACCGTGCTCAAAGGCAACATTTTGGGTAAATGCCACCACACAGAGCCCAGAGGGTAAGTCCTGCCTGGGGTTGATGCTATGTTAACATGTCCTGCTCCCCATCACTTGATCCACAGCCCCCAGGGCTTGAATCCAGGGACCTGACTCCGCTTATCGCTCATTGCCTTGGGGCAGAGTCAAGAGCTCGTGCATCAGCCAAGGCACCCCCACCCCCAAGTTACTGCCAAGACTTTCAAATATATCAAATTAATTCTTAGCCCACCCAGCACATCCCAGACACAGGTGGGGATCAGCTGAGAAGGGACCCTAAAATCCCACTTGTCCCTCCAGCCTCGAGGAGGACACCTTCTCCTGGAGGAGAATCACCAGGGATGGGAAAAGCAGAGTTTTAAGAACAAACAGCGAGGGCAGCTCTGTAACTAACTCTGTGACCCCCCACAGTGGGGAGGGACCTGGACCACCCCACTGGGAGAAAGACGAGACTTCAGCCCAGTCTTAAATTAACACAAGAGCTTTTAAATTAACTCAGAGGGCTGGGAAAGGGGTAGATACCCCACGCCAGCCCACCCCCTCCCTGGCTATTTAGAGCCAGTTCAGAGAAAAAAAAAAAAAAAAAGCAAATAAAAAGCAAACGTAGCAGGAATTGCCCTGTTTACCCGAGCGATCACACAGCTCCAAGTAAACCCCCGGAGGAGGATGAAGTGTCTTGGCCGCTGCAATAGAGCATCACAGCAGCTGGTGTGTGGAAAGGAGGAAGAGATTTACTATCCCTGGTGCTTGTGTTTCTCCTTCCCCACCCCCTCTTTTTTGTAATAATAATCGTAAAAGAGGGGGGAAAAGAAAAAAAAAAAAAATCTCCTGCACCTCCCCATGGTGCTGCCTTATTAAAAAAAAGTGACAATTAGTCATTTGAAGAAGCAACAAAGAGTGCCGGCATCGGAGAGGCGCGATTTGAATTTCAATGTGCTCTGGGAGGGATGGGGAGCCGAGGCTCTGGGAGGAGAGCTGCCAATCTCCCTGCAAAACCCACGGCCACCCCTCCCCACCCCAGCTCTCTCTGCTTGGGCACCCAAATATAGCTCACAATGAGCACCCTGAGTCTCCCTCCAGATTCACCTCGGTTTGCTCCCCGGCCCGTTTTCGGCACGGGTGCTTTGCACAGGACACCGCGCAAGGACGGGATCAGCTCCCCTGCAAAGCTGCTTTGCTATTAGACATCACACGCAGAAGATCTTGGGGGACCCCAAAATCCCACCCCAAGGTAGCTGGACCCCAACGAGCCTGATCCAAGGGTTCTGAGCTGCTTTCTGGGTCCAGTGTCCAGGGATGCAGGCTGGAGTCAGAAAGACGAGTGAATGGATGTAGGCTGGAGTAGGAAGGACGGAGGCTGGGGTGGGATGATGGATGGATGGATGGATGGAGGCTGGGGTGGGATGGACGGATGGATGGAGGCTGGGGTAGGACGGACGGACGGATGGAGGGATGGGGGCTGGGGTAGGATGGACGGATGGATGGACAGATGGAGGCTGCGGTAGGATGGACGGACGGATGGATGGATAGATGTATAAAGGCTGGGGTAGGAAGGATGGAGGGATGGATGGAGAGTGGGGTGGGAAGGATGGATGGATGGATGGATGCAGGCTGGAGTGGGAAGGATGCACGCCTCAGTTCAGGGCTCTCCGTCCCCACACCTCTCCATCCTTCCCACTGCAATCCCTCTGGAGGGTTTTGAGGGGGCTGGAGATTTAATATAAAAGCTGCACTCACCTTGTTCTCATTAATGCATCCACAGTCTCACCCTATTTATACATTCCCAGCTCTGGTTTGCCAGGAAAAGCCCAAAACTACAACACAAGGTCACCCTAAAGACTCAGAATCAAACTCACGAAATCAGAAGCCAAACGCATTTCTGACCACAGCAAAAGGAGACCAAGGGGCTATAAACCACCACCCACCCCCCCCAAGCCAATACCCCTGCCACAGCTAAGCCCCCAGGCCCCATCTACCCCATGGAGAAGGTTCGGTGGAGGGTCCCAGCTGCTGGCCCTCCTCTTACAGCACATTTCACGTTTTACCCAGAACACGGCTCTGAATTCAGAGGCAGAGAGCCGCCAGCCAGAGAGAATATAAATGCAGCCCTGCAGCCCAACAAATGAACAATATCTTTATTAGCATCTTCTTTTTATTATAGGTTATAGGGATTATTCCCCCCTCTGCCCCCCCCTGCCTTCATTGCCTTTCTTCTCCTTTTATTCTCACAAACCATGACATTTACGGGACTAGATGGGCAGGATGCCTTTGCCCAGCATCCCACAGGGGACATAAGGCCACCTTGGGGACACTGGTCCCCCTTCAAGGAGGGCAGCAGACAGGTAGGGTGAAGGAATTGCAATGGCCAAGAAGAGACTGGAGTGTTCTCCCCCCCATCATCAGCAAAGGTGGTAAATAAGAACTTCCCAAAGCTTTTGCTTCCCAAGGAAAGCACTGAGCTGGGAGCTCACCACCCCGATGAGCCAGACATCACAGATGGAGGGGCGACAGGCAGAGCTAGACACGTTCCCCAGCGCCAAATATAGGAAACCCATCCTCTTCCTGCCTTGGAGCCAGCCCGTTCGCACCGCAAATAAAAACTCCCTGATTATCAAGCCAGAGCATCCCTTCGCCCCTGCGTACCCGACACCGCACCCCCCCAGGGACCTTCCGTGTCCTCCAGTATCTTCATCCACTGCAGTGAAAGCTCCCTCCCATCCCCACAGGCTCCTCTCAGTATCCCGCATCCCAGGGGAGACAGAGATGCTCGGTGATGTGCTTAAAAGCAGGCTGACCTCTTTAGCCATGCATGGATGCTGCCGAACAGCCGGCGGGCCGGGGAAACATCTGTGGTACCCCCTCTTAAGAGACACAAACAGCCCCCGGGTGAGGCTGGGGGGCTCAGCAGGGTCAGCACGGCTGCTGGGGGCTCAGGCAGGTGGGTCACGCTCAAGAAAGAGGTGCCTATATAATAATAAATATATCAGCAATGTGCCCAGCCCAACAGAGCTGCGGGCTTCCCAAAAACCATCCCAATCTGCCACTGAGATCCCAGAGGAGCAACGCGATTTGGGTTGCAAAGAGGAGCAACCCCACGGCTTAATCTCAGCCCTTCCCCACGGAGTAAAAATGGACTTTATTTTTTTTTTTTTTAATTATTATTCTTTTTCTTCCCGTCTTGTAGGTGACACTTTGCATTTAGAGGAAAGAGCAGATTGCAGCTTTTAATTAAAAGCTCTAAGCCTTTTCCTGCTTCGAGTTGCACTAGGAGCAGTCTCTAAACAACGTTCAGCAGAGAGGAAACAGCACTGACTGCTGCTCTGCTTTAAAAAAAAAAAAAAAGAAAAAAATTAAAAAATAAAATAGCGCAAGCCACAGAACAGGGAGTTCTTCCAACAATCTGTTTTCTGTACCCTGGAAAATAATAGCAACCCATATGGAAAGCCCACACAGCTATTTTCCAGGTGCCTTGTATGCCATGAAATCCACGGAATAAATTACCTGTGTAACAGGGGAGGGACACTGGGACCATGTTTATTTGCTGCATCTCATTCCCTTCAGATGCAAACACACGGCACGGGGCAGGATTTTCCCCTCCATGGGAAATATCACCCCAAATATCAGCGGCGTGGGGCATCGCCGTGGCAGAGCCCTGTTCCCAGCCCAGCTGGGAGCAGTCAGGGAGGGGGGGGTGGGCAGGGAGGGAAGAAAAAGGCAGTAAAATATGTTCCAGGCGCATCTAATCACAGAAGGGTGAAATTTAATGTTTTTTTTCTCCATGTTGCTTATTCGAGGTGTTTATGGGGTGCCTGGATCCTTCAGCTGCGCTGGCTTCACAGCCTTCACGGGCAGGGGTGAGGGAGCTAAACCTGGCACTAAAAGGGAAACTGAGGCACGGCAACAACATGGGATTTGCTTCAGGGGCGATTCTTAAATCAGGTGCATGAAGGAGGTCAGAGCAGCTAAATAAGTGATGAAAATATTCCAGTTTTTGGAGATGCCAGCCAGATTTTGGCTGGTCCATGGATAAAGCCCTGAAGCCACTTGCAGGCACACAGGTTTCTTTCTCACCTCCAAAGAAGTCCGCCCCCCACCCCAGCATCTCCCACATGCAGACAACCCTCTCTTCTGTTCCATGAGGGGATGAAGGACATGGAGACATGCTCCCAAAGACGATGCTCTTCTTGGCTGGCCATTTCCCAAACACCTTGGAGGGCTGCTTTCTCTCAGAAAGTACCAAAAGGCATGTGGTAATTCCATTTTCCTGCTGCCTTGGTTCTTAAACCTGGCAGTTTCTTTTATTTTATTCTCTTCCTGGCCAAAAGAACATCAGTTTGGGTACGTGCTCAGGCTGCCTGAATCTCCCCTCTAAGCCAGTGCAGGAGCTGCAGCAGGTCCTGGCACAGGGTCACCACCAGCTTGCAGCATCAAGCAACCCCTCCATGGCCCCCAAAATCCTCTGCATCTCCCTTCCAGCCCCCTAAATTGGCTCTGAAAGGTTTAACCCCTTCTCCCTCCTGTTTTTAACCCAAAGCAAGCAAATCTCCGTGACTGGAGCCTTCAGGACAGGCTCTGCTCCAGGTCCTGGGATGGTTTCTCCTCCTGGATGTCACACACGGGTGGGAAGGACAGAACCAGGCTCCCTCATCTTGAAAATTTATTGGGGTGCCCCTGCAAAGCCTGCTCAGGTGGGACGCAAAATATATTTAATTACACTGGGAATTAAAGGCTTTTCAACCTGATGGGAAGAAAAATAAGCCTTTCTTTCTAGAGAGCCGGTGCCATCATCTTCTCTGGTGAAGATAAATGGGTTGATTTGGTTTCTTCCCTCTCCTCGAGAGCGAAGCATAGAAGAGACGGCTCAGCAGAGACCGGCACAAACTCAACACAGAAGTTCGGGCTCCCACTCCTCCTCCCGAACCACACCGATGTGTTTTTCCCACCTCCCCAGCCTTAAGCCGCTTACTTACAGAGAGACGTACGCAAATCCAGACAGAAAATTAAAACCTTGTAGAAAAAAAAAAAAAAAAGAAAAAAAGACTAATTAAAACTACCATCATCCCATGCTGCAAAAGCATTTCAGTTTGTCCTAGAGCTGATAAATCAGAGGGGGACGGCGCCTGAGATGCTTGTCCACCTGGTTGAGCTCTTACAGCCATTGCAAACATTAGGAGGGAGCAATTAGGAAGCTGGACCATAAACTTTTATAATTGATGGGCTCTTTCCCTCCCTTCACATCTGCTCCTACCTCCAAGGCATCGCCCGGCGCTACCTTTGATCCCCATCTCCTCAAGCACCGGCTTTTCTCTCTTAAACTCTCTGATAACCCCCTCCTCACATGGTGTCTGCTCTGTTCTCACCCTCCCCTTTCCTTTCGAGCCTTCCCAAGCCACGGGCAGGGGAGAAATGCGGGTGGTTCTCCCCCTCCTTCCCATCCCCGTGGGACTTTGCATCCCCTGCCAGGGCTGGAACACAGCTCAGGGAAGGAGGTGCTGCTCCACCGCCTCCCCCAGGTCGTGGTTTTGGGGAGCCCTATTTCATTGCAAAGTCTACAAGGAATTAGCAAAGCCCAGCCCAGCAAAGAGGCGTTTCTGCCTCAAAATGGGGGTGACCATTGGTACCCCACTTCATTGCAGCAGGATGTTAACAGGTGAGCTGCCAGGCTTTGCCCCAGCCAGCCTGGCTCCTCATCCCAGTGCTGCCTGCAAGAGGGACCTGCCCCACAGCCCACCCCAAAACCCTCCTGCCACGGCGACACAGCTCCGAGCACCATCAGGAGCATCCCTGGTGCGGGGCTGACACGGGGGACCATCACCCAGGGGCCCACCATGACCCTGTCAGCCCAGCAGGCATCACTGGGGCAGGGACCCCCATCACACAGATCCAAATTTGGGATCCAGTTCCCACATCATGGCGAGGAGAGCCATGCCACATAAGTACTGACCAGCCCCCCCCATGCCCAGCAGCAGCCACGTTTTGGGGATGCTCATTCCTATTCTGCTACCCAGGGGGATGTTAGCAGCACCGAAGGGCTCTCTAAAGGGTTTCAAAGCCCCCCCAGACAGCAAAAAAAGCAGGTTATGTGGTTAACCCACACCTGAGGGAAGGGCAGGTTGCCTCTATGCATCAGGGTTTGCCCCCCCAGCCCCAGCCCTGCCATGGAGGAAAGGGGACACAGCACCACTGGGACCAGCCACAGAGGGAAACATCCCTTCCCAGGGTGGGGTTACCATCGGGGATGCCCAACAGCCTACAAACCCCACAGCACCCCCAATTCCACACCCCACCCTCGCTCACACCCCACTCACTGCATGATGCCCCACTTTTAAGGCACTAGTGATGGCACACACACCCCCAGGGTCCCTATAGCACTATAACTCCCCTAAAGCACAGCTGCCCTTAATTCCCCCAGCCCACTAGTAAAACCACCCCAGCCCCCCACAGGTGCTGGCAATTGGGGTCCTGCCTCAAGCCCACCCCAGCTGCCGGAGCAGCAGCAGCAATTAGAAAACCCCAATTAGAAAGCTCAATTTCAGGACGTTAAATGGCCCAAGAGGGATGTGGTGGCAGCGGGACAAGCCTGGACCTGCATCCAGAAAGGCAAAGCTGAGGGATGCTGAAGGCCCTTGCACGAGCAAGGGGCTGGATGAGCACTATTAAGTTCTTTTCTCTACTAAAGTGACTTTTTCTGTCCCTGATGAATTGAAAATATGTGACCTTTGTTTTTTTTAAACACAGGCAAGAACCTGCAATCTCTGTTTCCCAGCCCTGAATCGATGTGGCTGGTGGAAAAGGCTCAGGCACATCATTTTGGGGACCAGCAGACATCCCCGGTTTCCTCCTTCAGAGGCATCCTACTGCAGATAAGCAGCAGCAGGGACACATTTCCCTCTGGGATACCAACCTCCCCCCTAAATTTGATTAAAATTGGGCAGTGGAATAACCTCGTGGAAGGAGGCCGGGACTGACAGATGTACACAGAGTATTCTGCTTCCTCCAGAACTCCCCTCCAAAAATCCGCTCTAGCAGCCCCTGCTCCCATCACTTTACTGGGGAGGGACCAGCATATATAGCCAGAATTAATATTATTCTCATTTTTGGGTGCTGGCTCCCAAAAATGCATCATATGAGCATTGAGGAGGACCCTCCGAGCCCTCACCCTGGACGGACTCCAGGGAGGATGTTCATCTCCAAGACGCCTGCCAACCTCAGCACCAAATTTACAGAATAAAACCAGCCCAGGGTGTGAAGAATTTAATAATACAAGCTATTGCATGACAAAGCCCGGAGAGTAATATCCATATTACGGTTATTATTAAATCGGAGCAGCCTCCTATGTTTCTGTCCTGCCTGTAATTTAAATGGATCCTTGGCTATATTTGGGTGCTTTCACAGAGAAAATGTTGTGAGTTATACCTGAGTAACCATTAAAAGTGTCTGACAAGCAGCATTTCTCTTTCTAAATCAAAATCTAAATACAAAAAATATATAATTTTAAATATTTTATCCGGGTTTTTTGCAACACTCCTAGTGCTGGCAAAGACTCAGCCACTGCCTCGCTGAGTGTCGGGCGAAACAGGCACGTCCCCACGCAATGGGACATCTCACATGGAGAGGGGACATTTTCACCAGGGCATCCCCCGAGGCAGTTCAATCCTCATCTGAAGGAATTTCTTGCCTTTTATTATTTTTTTTTTAATTTTGGTCTTTCCTTTCTTTTTTTTTTTTTTGGCATTTCAAGCTCCCTGCTCATTTGCACAGCTGTTGCTCCCGCGTCCCGCTGGCCGGCAGCGTTTGATGAACACCATGGAGCTCCTTCCTCATTAAAAACCGAAGTCCTAAATTCTAGTATCCAAGGAAAAAAAAATACAGAAAAGATAGAAATAATAATAAAAAAAAAACCCTCACCGATTTCCCCAACTTCAAAGCGCTTTTGAAGATCAGTCGGGAAAGCACCGGTGGAGTTACAGCCTCTCCCATCAACCTTCCCTCCTGGGAAACTCTCAGCCCATGGCACGGAACCAGAGGGTGATGGAGAGGGATGGAGAGGGCTCTGCAAGCCCCGGGGGAAGGGGTTTGGTCTGGGCAACATCATCCGACAGAGCCTGGGGACCTCAGGGTTGGGACTTGTGGCTGGGGGTGTTTAAATGTACCCATTTCCCCTTTTCTAGCACCAAGGATGCTGCTCCTCGAGGAGGAGGATGCTGCGAGGAGCTGGTCCAGTGCTTTGCTTTCCCCGCGTGGAAAAGCCCTCTAAAATTCAATATTCCAGGCAAACACCATGCAGGAAGGCTGCAGGGAAAAGGGAAGTTTTCCTTTCGGATGACTGGAAATGCGTGGTTGGCCAGGCCTGATGGGGAGGTGACGGCCACCGGAGGCTGTCCCATGCAGATGCCTTGGGTGGGAAGCTAAAGCCAGGCTTTCAGAAATGAGGGATCGACGTCGTTTCCTCTGGCGTTGTGAGCTGATGTGCTGAATCAGCAAAGCCAGGGGCAGGGACCGTGTGGCATGCGAGCCGGTGACAATGCCGTGACTGGGGCCGGGGCTATTTATAGAAAGGCTGAACTCGGCTCTTCCGCGGGCAATTTTGCCGAGGGGAAATGACTTCTCGGCTTCGCCGCCAAGTTTTTTGATGGGGAATATTGATCGGCAGAGCGGGAAAGGGGGCTGGTGGTTCTACGGCGGAGAAAGCTGCTGCTGCAGAGGGCCACCTGTGAAATGAGTTGTGTCGGGTCACTGCAATTCCTGGCACTGGCTCGCCTGCCTCACTGGATCCCAGGGGGATGACTTTGGGGGACATGGGACCCCGGGGCTGGATGCATCCCTCTCCCTGGCATCAGGGATGAGCTGCTGTTTGCTCCCCCATGGGATGCCCAAGCGAGCACAGAGCGAGTGCCACCCAGCCAGGTGTTCCTGGCCTCCTGCCTCAGTTTTCCCCTTCTGCTGTAAGGGTGCAAGCAACGCAGGGAGGTGTTGATAGAGGAGCTCAGCTCAGCCAGGACCACACCAGGGGATGACACCTGCCCCTACACGCCCGAAAATAAACCCCGAAAACCAAAAGAGGACCTAAATAAAATTAAATGGAGATGCCACATGATTAAATGAGGGGAAACCCGGTGAGGTTCCACAGGCAGCCTGAGAGCTGGAGCCCTTGGACCGGCTCCGAGATTCTCCGAAGGGACTGGAGAAAAGCCAACGAAGCCCCTGAATCTCTAAACAGCACTTTGCAGGATCAAACTACCCTCCGGAGCTGGGCCTGCCTCTCCGTAAAACACTCAAGCTCTCTCAGCCCACTAAATTTAAAAAAGGAAAGAAAATATGTTTCCCGGTAGGTAAAAATGAGTTTGCTTCTGGGAGGTAGGAATCACCTTTTCCTGGTAATTATGAACAAAAAGCATCATTTGCTAAATGCCTGCAAGGTGGTTAATTAGCAGAGAAGTGAGCATCTAGCAATTAAAAGGCGTTTTTCCAATGATTCGGGGCGGCAGGGTCAGGAAACAAGAGAAATGGAGGATCAGAGGGAGGGCTCAGCTTCGGCATCCACGGCTGTGTGGGGGCACAGAACGGCTCAGCCTCAGGGGCAGCCCAGAATCCACACCCCTGAAAAAAAAATTAAAAGCAGAGGTATTGCATGATTTTGTGTTGGAGAAACCATCTCCCATGTAGTCCTTACGCTGCAGGGCTGTCCCGTGCCTCAGTTTCCCCACCAGCGGGTGCGGACGCTGGGGAGATGATGCTGTTGGTGCCGCTCCCAACAGAAGACCGTCTGCTTCAAGATATCCCCTTCCCCTCCCTGCCAGCACCTCCACCCTGGCTAATCCCCCCTCACCAAGGCTCTTCCTTGGGGGGGACACAGTTGTCACATCCCCTCCTGTTTGTCCTCTGCCTTGGCATTACGACGGCAGATGGATTCCAGCAGAATCCCAGCCCTCCGCACAGCCGGGGCCATCCCAATTTAACGGGTTATTTGCTTCCCCTTTCTGCTCCGCCACATTTCAGCATCTGCAAATATGTCCAGCGCTTATTTTATATCATTTTTCAGCTCAGTGACAAATATAGCAAAGAGCAGGAGAGCAGCACCGACGAGCTCTCCATTAACCGGCTTTTAATCCATTTAACACGGGCTTGCGCAGGGCTGGTGCGAGGCTGGGTTTTTATCAGGCTGGGAGGCACGGTTGAGTCAAATGCCTCACAGAAGTCAAAGTGCATTAAGCCAAGTTATCTTTATCAACCGACCTTGCCACGTAATGAAAAAATAGTGGCGAGGTTGCGTGGCAAGAGCAGGGTCCAGCATGGATGTAGGTCTGAGGCAGTAATAACCCACCCCCCACCCCCCCTCCTGCCTGCTCTGCAATGGAGAAACACGTGCCGTACCCTTGCCTTCATCCCATGACGTTCTCCCATCATTCAGCAGCGTAACTTTAACATGTGGAGAGGATTTAAAGACCTCTCTGGGGAGAAAGGAGCCTTGGAAAGAGCTCTCCTCTGGCCCCATGGACCAGGGATTGCTGAGGCAGATGGTCCGGGATGCTGGGAGAGGGCAGCGTCCCTGGGGAGCCCAGTAGGGGACCAGACACTGTCCCCCCCCAGGTCCTCAAAGCCCTACGCATTGAGGACAAAAGCAGGTGGCAGATGGGGACATCTTGGGCAAAAGGGCTGGCAGAAACTGCTGGGGACGTCCTGCAAACCTCATGGGTCGGGATGCGATGATGTCTGGGATCTCTGGGGATGGGTAAAGGGGGTACCAGTGAGCACACGAGGGGGGCCGTGGCTGCAATGAGGGGTGATGGGGGTGGGCACTACCTTCCCTCCAGCCTCCCCATCCTCGCTGGAGCAAATGGAGGCCATTCCCTATGGAGGATCCAACAGCACCTGCCCGACCCAATGAGTCACCGCACCCCCAGAGCCGGGAGACTCCCATCTCCAGCGATACACCAGCATCCCAAAGGAGCAACCATCCCCTCTTCCCCTCCATGAGCCTCCCACCATGGCTCCCCAAAGGACCTCGTCAGCTATAAACCATCCCAACTGCCAGGACTCTCCCTCTCTGGGCTTCCTGAGCACAAAGAATGGCAGAGCAAGGAGAAAGGGAAAGATGAGAGAGAGGACAGGCTACGGAGGAGAAAGCAGGCTCGTCCTGCTGGATAAAGCCAGGAATGATGAATATTCAGACAGGAGATGGGGAAACCTTCCCATCCCAGAAGGGTAAGGTTTCTGCTCTATCCTAAGACCAAAATGTTTTGTTCTGGGCGGTTTGAAAACATTAAAATGATTAATAAATGCAGGTTGCACCAGGGAACGAGGAACATTAAATCCCATGTTCTCTCGATCATGTCTCTCTGGCTTCATCCCCTCCCTAAAACATCGCTGATACCCCGATGCCCTCAAATTCCCGGGACAGAGCAAGGACTAAACCCCTTCTTTGCACTCGCTGTCTCACCCCCTCCCCTGGCCAAGCACCCCCAGCTCCCCCCAAGGACTTTTTTTTGTGGTTTTGACTTTTTTCATGTAGTTTTTCATAAACTCAGTGTGTGGTTTAAGCTCAGGCTATTGGGAGCAGCGGGTGGAGGCAGGAATTAGGAATTAGGGGCGAAGGCAGCCAAGCCTCACTACCTCAGACAGCATTCCCTATCTGATCATAACAATCTGAAGCAGATAATATTTGATGCCTGGAGGCTGATGGCAACCCTCTAAATGATTATGTTTCTCCCCTCCCTTCTTAACTATTCCGCTTTAAGGAAACAAATGTGCATAATCAAATCGAACCAGCAGCACTTTGAAGACCATCGACATGCAGCCAGCACCTACCTCTGGACCAGCTTTTGGTTCTTTCCTCTCTCACTGAGCAGGGTTGCCCATTCTCAGGAGCTCACCATGAACCAGAGAAGGTCTCACGCTGGTCCAGCATTAGCAGAGCAACCTGATGGCAACAGTTGGCAGCAAATGGGCTGACCCTTCAACCCCAGCAATCCTGGCTGAGATTCAGGGTGGATTTCCCCTTACTTGGTCCTTGCAAGAGCATAGCATGGGGCTTACCACAACAGATCCAGCTTGAAAAAGCTACCTAGATGCTCCTATGGCTTGTGGTGGCTCTTCTGGAGAGGATGGATGGATGGATGGATGGATGGATGGATGGACGGATGGATGGACGGATGGATGGTGGGAGCTTGAAGAGCAGGGTTTGAACATGCAGCGTGGTGGGATGCAGAGATCCATCCAAATCAGCTCCCTGGTACTGATGCTCTTCAGCTGGGCTCTGTGCAACGAAGGGGAGAAGGTACCAGTGGAGGTCTATGTCTACCTCTACATGGACCAGATAACAGTTAATTGAGGGAACAACCCAAAAACTTGAGAAAAAAAAAAAAAAGAATACGTTTTGGGTTGATATGAAACGGAAACTTTTGCAGAAAGCTTCAGCAAAATTGAAGAGAAAAAAAAACGAGTTGAGGACAAACAGAAATATTTTCTTTGCCTTGGAACAATGTGTGTTTCTTTGCCCCAACATGGCATGTGCTACTTCAGGCCTCTATATCCTCCATTTAGATCCCTTTTTATATTTAAAAAATAGTAATAAAATTAAAAGGCAAAAGTCAAACCAGTTGCTTTTTGAAATCAGCAGTGTGCCAGGATGCCTGAAACAAAACACTTCATTAAAAAGAAAACAAGAGGGCAAGAGGAAAGGTCTCAGAAGTTCCTCCTTCACTTCCCCCAAGGGCCAAGGTTGACACAAGGCTTCCCACACCCCTGAGACACCAATGCCCACAAGGTGTACTCACAGAGAAAGCTGCGTGGATGGCCATGTGCTGGCTTTTCTGAGCATCCATCCCTGGGATGTGCCCTGGCTGATGGGACCACCACAAGGATGGACACCCAAGCGACTCCCAGATCCTGCTACTTGGTCCATGTGGTTCTTCTACATGGTACCAACTCCATCCAAGCTCAGGTTTGCAGGGTCCTCACGGTAAATGGCATCAAGGCCCCCTTAGGAAGGTCCCAAGACGTCATCTCTGCTTGGTTTTGGGGTAAACATGGAGGAAGCCCTTCACCCCAGAGCAGGGAGCAGCTCCTCCATGCACTGGGGCTGGGAGGGACCTCGCTCCTCGTGGGCATAACATCTGCATCTCTCCATCTCCCTTGTTTATCACCGAGTTTACTCTGGGAAATCTAATCACCATTTCGTAGTTAATCCCTCTAACAAACCCTTGCAAATCCCTTCATCCAGAAGTTTATTAATATTAGCTCCTCTCGAGCAGAAGTGAATTAAGCGCCTTTACCTCCCGTTTGGCTTTTTGTTCCTCTTCTCCTCACTGCTGTTAACAGGAGCAATTCAATTAAGAAAGAAACGACTTCCCAATAAAAATCCTTCCTCACCGCCTCCCTCCTCCTTTCACTCAAGTACTAATAACGTTTAATTGGGGAAATGAGCTCGGCTGGTGGTGCTGCTGGGGCCAAGGAGAAGTCCTGGTTAGGTCTGGGCATGGGGCAGAGGAACTTGGCTCATCCCAGGGAAGGGAGATACTTGGATGTGCACCCCCAGAACCCCATGATTTGCTGGAGGAATGTCTCCCAGCCCCAAAGCAGCTCTCTCGCTGCCCAGCTGATGCCATCCTGCTTGGTTCATGGAGAGAGGAATACTTGAAGGCAGTGCCAAATTGGGAGTGTGGAAGGTGAGCAGTGATCTGCAGCTGCCCAGCGTCTCACTGGTGCTCAACAAAGCCCTGAGATTTCCTCCATCTTGATGCAAAAACATGTGAATCTCGGTGTACGCCACTGCAGGCCCACCAGGACAGGCATCTGAACCTGGCACCAGCTGAGCTGGCTGCGGTGGAGGGCTCAGGACCCTCACCCAGCCCATGCAATTGGGGAAAGGGGACAAAAACAGCAACAAGGCTTGAAAACAGGACAACAAGCCAAGGGTGTAGTTTGCACCCTGCATGCAAAAGCACAAGCCCCCTCCAAGGGGGGCTCCAAGGGATCCAAGTCCTTCTCCAAGAGGTCCAAGCCTGCCTTTACTGACACCATCTCCAAGCATAGTGCTGCCGCAGGCACGGTCCCCGCCGAGCAGGAGGGGACGAGGAGGCCCATCCCGCCCAGGGAGCAGCGCTGCCCGTCAGCTCAGCTCCATCGCAAAGGCCACGGCATTTCCCGGCTGTCAGAAAGGATTTGCTCAGTGCTGCGCGCTCCCTCCTCCACCTCCTCCGGTGACAGAGCGGCTCTTCTCCTCAACCTGGGGTTAGCCTGAAAAAGGAGCTTGCATCTCTCTGCCCAGCCCAAGCTCCTTCCTTGTCCCCGTCTGCATCAGTGGCAGGAGGACATGATGGACCAAAGATGCTCAGCCAGGAGCTGAGGTGCCATCTGTGAGGAGAAGACACGTGTGAGCAAGGACAGGGAGCAGATCCAGGACACAGAAAACACATGAGCCTGGGAGATCTGGCTCGGGGAGGCACACAGACATGGTTCTCGGGGACATGGGTCAGTGGTGGGTTTGGCAGTGTTAGGTTGAGGGTTGGACTCGATGATCTTAAAGGTCCCTTCCAACCTAGAAGTTTCTATGATTAAACACCAGCTCCCCCCATATATGTTCATCATCTCCCCAAACCTCCTGCTAAAGTTGAGGGGCAGCCAAACCCAGTGACCCCCTTCCCTTTGGGGTGTCCCTCTCGCTGGCCAAGCTGCCATCCCCACTCCAGCTGAGACCTGGGAGGTGGTACCACACCTTCGCCAGGACTGGGACTCTTTAATGGGGAATTGATGTGAGAAAAAGTCATGGCATGGTCTGGGGTGCCCTCTTGACATGGTCCACTTCCATATCACCCCAGGGTCTGCCTGGGGACCATCCCCATGATTTCACCCATATTTTCCCATGGTTTTCCTTCCAAAATTTCCTTCCTCTTCTCCAGCCCTCAGGGTCATACCCCTAACGCCCTCTTGCTGTGCCCAGGGAAGCACTGAGTGGCACCCCCCAGCCCTGATTGCCAGCAGTGGAGGATGAGGGGTGGGCACCCAGCCTTGCTGGTGGCCATGTTTCAGTGCCAGGAGAAGCGAGACAGCTTGCAAAGTGCTCAGGAACCCCTTGGGGAAGAAAAGTGCTACCGAAATGCCAGCAGCAGTTACTGTAATGGGAGAGAGAAGTGTGTTGGGCAGGGGACGGTTCAGATCAGGACCAATGCCCATGGGTGTTTGACAAGAGCGCTTCCAGCCAAGCAAAGCTCTGGCCCTAGGGCTGGTGGCCCTGCACCCTTCCCAGGTGGACTTGGGGATTGCAGAGGGGCAGAGATGATATTGCCAGCAGGGAAGGGCTGTGGGATGTTCTGGAAACAGTCATGTCCCCTGGGGTGACCTATCTTTAGGCAGGAAGGAAGGCAGAGCCACACAGCTCCACCTCCAGCTTAGTCTTGTTGACCAGGGTCCATACCTCTTCTTGGAGCTGCTGGAAAGCCTCCAAGACAGGGCTGCAGCAAGGGCAGAGCTGCTTTAAAAAGACTTCCACGAAGCAAAGCAGATTGAGCACACCGGCAGTGAAAAAGGTTTCATTTCCCCTCTCTGCTTCTTTAGATCCCCTAGGAGAAACATTCACAGCGGTCACATCATCACCAGGACTTCCCCCTGGGTCTCCTCCAGACGCACATCCCTTCCAGACATTGTTTGGACCCCAGAGTTACCCACACACAGGGGCGTCCCATCTTTATCCCATCAGGGTGGTCGCATCCAGCCCGTGTCCCCAGCAAGTCGGGTCTCAGCTTAGCATGGTCAAGGTGATGGAGTAGCAAGCGTACTCATCCAGACACGTCTATGGGGGTCATCACCTGAAGAACAACAAAAGCTTGAGACTAATACATCAACAAGCACACGATGGCATTCTTGGAGGGACGGGAAAGGGACTATTCCCCCTCCTGAGGCTGAAAACAGGGAAAAGCTCCAGGTACAAAACTCTCTACATCAACGTTTTCTTCTCCAGGGCAAGGGGAAGACACCAAGCTGCTCCACAGGGCCTGTAACACGGCTAACAGCCCCCTTTACCCCTCCTTGGGCTTCACTGGAGGGATGGCTGCTCATTAGTGAGTGGCACTAATTAAGAGGAACGAACCTAATTTGCAGGAGCAGAGTGAACAGCCTCCACCTACTCCCCTTTGCACGGGCAAGCGGCTTCACAGGAGACTATTTGGCCACTAGACCACGTTGAGAGCAGCAAATGCTGCTGGACACAAGGACATCCCACCCAGGATGACGAAGCTCCTCTGGGACACACGGGCATTTGCAGACCCAGATCACAGGAGTTTCAGCAGAAATCAGACCTTTTCTTGTTTGTTTTTTGTTTTTTTTTTCTTTTTTAAATGACACAGTCACAGAAAAGCACAGTTGAAAGTATTTCCAAACCTTGACGTGCCTGCCTTTGATTTCTTCAAAACAAAATGAGGTTTCCACAAATAAATTAATTTCTTTTTTTAACAAGGAGTTTCTTGTCAGGTCCTCTGACACCTGCTGACCCAAAATGAAAACTTTAAAAAAATATTCTTTCCCCCCCCCAAAAAAGATTCAGTTCACATTGACCCAAATTCAAAACTTTTTTATTATTAGTTTTGACTCCACACAGAGAATGGAAGAAGAGCCATTCGCCCATCACCAAGGGACACCCAACTGCTGCTATCAAACATCATGAGAACAGGAACATTATAAAACATCCAGGCGGGATCAGCAATTCCTGCTTCTGAAGAAGGCCAAGAGGAGAGGTGGAGGCTTGCAAACAGCAAACCAAGAGCGTGGAGATGCTCTTCCCATGTTTAAAAACCTCATTTCTGGCTTTTAGCATGTCCTGGCACAGCGCTGCTGGAGGCTGTATCCAGAAAGTGATGCTTAAAAGCCTCTCAAAACATCTCCATGAGCTGGTGAAGGTCATTTTGTCTTCCAGAGCACCCTGCAGCAAGGAGTCCCACGAGTGAACGTCCCATTGCAATGAAACCGCACGAAAAAAATCAGGTGATTTGGGTTTTTTAATTGATTAAAAGACATTAACCAAGCTATATAGGACAAGCCTGGCCTTGGACCTGCCGGGGAGCTTGGCAAGACCTGGTTTGCAGATGGAAATGGGGAAGGAGAAGAGAGCTGAGCCACCAGCAGTTCCTTGAAGCTCTAGATTTCACCTTTAGTGTATTTCAGCACATGATTCAAGCACATTATCTGCATGAAATGCTGCATTAGCATCAAAATGAGAGGAGTTCTGTTCAATATATTAAAGTGTCTCTGATGGGTTTGAAGGTAGCTTAGCGCAAGAGAGGCATTAAGGAAGTAAATGCCACATTTGTATTCAAAAGAGCTTTCTTTTTTTTCATTTAAAGCCGCTGATCTAAGAAGTGGTGCTTAAGACGGGCTTATAAAAGCAAGAGTGCATCTTCGCTATGAGACAAAAAGCTGTGTTTATGGTGAATGGTAAAGGAAAGCAAATAGCCCATTTAGAAAATGTATTTCTTTGGGGTTTTGGCACATCAGCTGGAAGAACCCAAGGGCTGGCACGGACAGGGCCTTGGGGTCGCATCACCACCGAGAGCCATTTTCCTCCCCGATACCTCCCCTGATGCCTTTTTTTGGTTTGAGCCTGGAATTAGAAATGTTTTTTCCAAGCTGACCACTCCCACCATCCTTTTCTTCTGGGGGATAAAAAAAAAAAATAAAAAGAAAGGAAAAAAAAAAAAAGATTTATTGACCCAATTGCCTGGTAAACACTCAGTTTACCTTCTTCTGCTAAATTTCAAGCAAAAAGACTGCCTGTTTAGGAATTTATTTTTATTTTTAATTAGGATGGCTTTCTGCTTGACAAAACAGCTTCAAACTTAATTTTAACATCAAAAGTTGAAGCCCTGTCAAATCAAACGGCACCAACGTATCCACTAGGTCAATTCCGATGGTCTTGTTCACCAAGAATTTAAAAAAAAAAAAAAATAGTAGTTCAGCTTCAGAATATTCTTTATCCTGAAATTTCTACTTAACGAAGAAACGTCTGTATTTTACCCAGCTTTGAGAAAAGCCAGGTTTTGCCCCAAAAATCAAACTCTGCACCACCGTCCTGTTTAGGCCATGATGAATTTTTACTTGCTCCATTAACGCCAGACAAGGAGCATTTTAGCTAAAAACACCGGGATTTCTGCTGAGTTCGGGGGGATCAAACTGGTTTAAGTTTCATTATCTGAAGAAAACAGAAACTGCACTGAAAGCTCAGGGCGAGCATTAACTGGCTTCATCCATCTTTGCCACCTCCGAGGGCAATTAATAATCCCTTGTCTTTCCAAATGGAAAAGTGAGGGGTTAAATTAATTGCTTCTGACCACTTAATGAGTCAGGGAGAGACCCTGGGAAGCTTGTCTCGCTGCTGCCTGCAAATCAGCCAGGGGAAAAATATACTTTTCTTGGCTGAGATGCATCGCTTATGGAAATATTTATGGCTTGGAGCTGGCATGGGTGTTATCACCCCCCCAGACCCGGGGCTGTTGGAGGTTGTCACCCCATGAAATTCAACCACTTGTGGCTTCCCTGGCCATTGGGGTGAATTAAATAAATCAGAATATTTGCTCCAAGGGGAGCTGCAAGGAGCACAGTTGGGGAAAGCTGCTTTCTCAAGGGCACTGGGAAATTTCGGGGTTGTCCAGCACAGAGCACAACCAAGCCTGGATACACACCAGGACCTCCCATGACCACACTGGCGACCTGTCACCAATGTCAGCCCTCCCTGGAGAGCCACGCCAAGAGGAAAAGACATGAAGAAAGAGCTGGACATCTTGCAAGTCTTAATAAATTAACAGCCCTTTCCTGCCAAGGGCACCAAATCACAGCCTGGAGGATGGTTGTTTTTATCACTCAGCCTCCAGCCTTCCTCCCTCCCTGCGTCATGCTCTTCCTCCACCACCCCACAAGGCAAAACCAGGTGTCTTGGGGACATGTCAGTGCTCCCCACCTTTCCTCCCAGCTCTCCCAAACACGAGCTGTCCCAGAGGAGCCCCTGGAGCAACCCCAGCCCACCCGTGAGGATGGGGCTGTTGGCTGGGAAAGCATCTCCCAGTTTGGGGGCGGGGGAACAGACCCTGCTCCCACCCAGGTATCCCCCCCTGCCCACTTTCTTCCCCATCACGGCTGGTTTTCTCCCTCCTCCCTGCAGCAGGTTGTCATGTCAGAGGAGGAGAGAAGGAAACAATGCGGAGGAAATTGATAAGCATGGCTTGAAACCCAGAGAAAAGGAACATTTGCCTGGGAGAAGCTGTGATTAGATCCGTGTGTGTGTGTGTCCTTTGCCAGTGCTCCTAAAAATAGAGCTTGGCTGCACAGACTGTCACACGCATGCAGACATGCTCTCGCTGAAGCTATATTTACCAGTCTCAGAGACAGCCAGATTCCCATATATGAGCCGTGCATCCCCCCCAGCACCGGCACGCAGTGTTCACACGGCCAGGAAGGGACCGCAGTGGAGGTGAGGGATCACTGGGAGCTTGGGGGCGCAGAGAGGAATGGGGTAGGGGAGCACAGGAGTGGGGAAATTCATTTCTGGAAGGTCCTTGAGACTATCTAGAAAAACAAAGAGCTTGATTTAGAGATGTGCACATGGGATAAACATCACAGAGGCCATCCAGATGGCCAGCACACTCCTGGTCTTACTCTTCCACCCAGCTCCCAAAGCAGCAGCTGTCAAAAGAGATACTTATTCCCCAACCCATCTTTCCATATCTCTCCAAAAGCAAGCCCTCGTGGCCCAAAAGCAAGCCCGATATCTGGACAGCACCAATATCTACAGCCATGGGCTGAAGAAGGTTGGCAGGGAGCTCCAGCGTCTCTCCAACTCATGACACCTCTTCTGGCTGCCCTCAGACACGACGTGGCAGTCGTGGATCTGGGCATGAATAGGTTTGGAAGGAGGGAAGGTCCCACAGCTGCTCATTGGAGAAATTAAAACTGGAGCATGACCTACATCGCCTGCTGGAAACATGCTCCTCCGCCCCCCACCGTGCTTGTTAGCCTTGTGATAAAGTGGGGAGTGTTTAAAGGGACAAAATTGAGGCATTTTAGTCATATTCATGAGATTTCTGAAGAGGATAGTTGAAGACTGAGGTATTATTATCTACATATGTCTTCACAGAGGTTGCGTGCAATTAGCATTATTCAGAGACATGCAATTAGCATTATCCAGAGATATGTATTTCGGGTGGGAAAATCATTGTTTTTCTTCTCAGAGAAGTTGTTTTGTGCACAGTTTTCTCAGCTCTGAGCGTTTTGGTCCAATTGGAAATTGGAGAAGTGCCATTTGCCCCAGCTTGCCCCTGGAAGCAGAGCAGGCAGCAGCAGAGGATAGCTCTGCCACTGCAACTTTTATTTAATCGGTGAATTTTGGACAAGCTCAAAGTGTCTGTAGATCCAACAGGCACCTCCACAACAAACTGGCCCAACACCACCTGCAGCATCGTTCTCTGGTGGCCAATGCCATGTCCCGTTCCTGCAGAGGGGGCAGATGCCCCAATCTTCTGCCAACCCCAGGAAAATGAGTCTCATCTCCAGACCAGAGTCATGGCTTTGGTTGCAAAGCTTAGCTCCTCCGATGCCTGGGGGTGATGCTTGGGTGGACTCAGGCTGCAGAGGACTTCCCATGGGGGGAGCAAGGAACAGAAGCTCCAAGGGGGCGGCACATGGGTCCCCTCAGTCTATTTTCATGGTCTTTTGACAAAACAAAATGATCTTCCCCTGCACGGAGAGCAGCAGATGACTTCTGGGACTTCTCTTCATTTTTCAACTCAAATACCCTCTGTTTAATCAGCTTGTTGTAATATCACCTTATGAAATGTCGTTAGTGGAGGGCGAGAGGTGAGGTCCATCCCATTATTGAAATGGGAAAGCGCAGGGGTGGCTTGCTCCGAGCACACAGGTTTGGGTCTCTGGGCACAGAGAGAGAAAGCATTTGTGCTCACCAACCTCAGAGCACGGCGTCGAAAGCAGCAGAAGAGGCTCTCCAGCGGGGAAAGATCAATTAGGCTAACTGTACTAACAGCCACCGGTTTTGACAGCAAGCTGTAGCACCCGAAATCACACCAATAAATGCTGAAGAAACAGCTCGGATTAAACTTCTTGAAGATCTGAGCTGCATGCGAAGAGGCATTTTGTAAATTAGGAATTGAGGGTCATTTAAGTGTGACCAACTCCATAAATCCAGTCCTCCCCACCCAGCTTTAAGTTTAAAAGCCCAGGCAAGGGCAAGGTCTAGACCTACCCAGACCCTCTCAGCATAACTTTACCACCTGCAGGAGTTGTCCTCAATGTGAGGACTCCAGACAGCCATTCACTTACAGCCATGCATGCAAACACCACTCCCCTGGCTCCAGGTAGGTTCTTTCTCCATTGCTGATGACTTAGTCACCACAACCGTATGGTCCTTTGAACTGAATCCAGCTGGTCGCCAGAGACACTGATGCTCTGAGGAGCAGACTGAACCCAGCAAGTGATATTTCACTGAGCTCTTTCGGCAAGATGCAGGGTGTTGGGAGTCTTAAGGGTTACTTAAAACTGCTTGAAGGCTCCAATTGTTTGGACATAATGAGTACCTTGACTTGTCAGGTGACTTGACTTGAGACAGGAATGTGGAGCACAGTCCAGGAACCCCCTCGCTCCCTCCCTCATAGCCATGCAACACTGTGGGAACACTCATTCCCAAGTCCTCCCAGGAGACAGGTTCACCTAACAACACTGCACAGAGCAACCACACCACAAGGGCAGACACGGACCGATGGTCAAGGCAAGAGAAGACCCCAATGCCCTGGATCCACCATGGACTCTAAGGGCAGCAGGGTACCACCATACATCTAACCCAGCCTCCTAGCTCAGAAGGACCACCAGGACCACCTGTTTCATTCAGGAAGAGCCAAGCCCTGCAAAAACACATCATTTTGCCCTGGGGCATCCCATACCAGGTGGCTCCACACTGTTCCAGTCCCCAGTGTCACTCCCCACTCTCCCTTGCTGCAGCCAAGGACCTTCACAAATAATTTATGCTCCACTCCAATCTGTTTGAACAAGCTGGCCTCCTTGATGCCACCAGGGAGGGCGGCAGATGAGAAAGGGTTGAAGAGCTGCATGGAAAACACCTGTCCATCACCCAGAAGTGCAGACAGTCTGCCTGGATGCTCTAAAAATATCTGAAATCAGGAAATCTGGCATTACATCTACCAGTAGCACAGCCAGCATCACCTTCCAAAACATCACGGCAAACAGGCACAACCCTGAGGGAGGTTCCGAGGACCCCAAAGACTTAATGTAGGGGCATGAAGACTTTCCAGGGGCTGGTGGCCCAGGACAAGGGGTTGGTTGCAGCTGATGGAGGTCAGTCAAGCACCAGGATGAGCTCACCTCTGCTGCAAGAGGAACCATTCCCTCATAGGCAGCTCCAGGCCAGGAATGTGCACACAGATGTCCCCACGTCCATCCTCTGGGCTGTTAAACCCCTTCATTTCCCCAGCAAGAACACCACTTAAGCACAAGCTACGGCAAAGCCACAAGTGGGCTCTGCAGCTAATGCACAAATTATATTTCAAAAGCACTTCTCCCCAGCGCCAGCGATGCAATACAGGGAAATTGCTGTAATAAAAAGCCATCCTCTCCAGACGTGAAAGGCGGCGAGAGGGGCAGGGGAGAGCAGGGGCCTTGCTGCGAGGCCAGTGGCAGGGCAGCCCTTTGGGACGGGATTACACAGCATCCCTCACCTCCCAAGTCCAAGGTGATGCTCCCCCAGGCAGCAGGCCAGGCACAGGGCTTTCCCAGCACCATGGCTGAGACATGAAGATGCAAAACTCTGGATGGGAAGGAGCCAAGGGTGAGGAACCCATGCTGTTAAAACAGACCACATGGGTGCAGGTCCTGTTCCTCCACCAAAAGCCTCTGGGGCAGCGTCCCCAAGGCACAGGGATCACAATTTCCTCTTCAGCATCTTTCTGTTGCGGGCTTTCTAAATCTGAGGGGAAGCATCTGATGATGCAGGTCATCCTTAAGGCTCTTATAGTCACAGACAGAGCATCCACAATCAGTGACAAATCAGCACCAAGCCCAGACCCACCGAATCTAAGAGGAGAAACCTGCTGCTGGGCCCTTCATGCTGAACCCAGGCTCTCTAAAGCAGGGTTGTCCCAATAAGTCATTTGTAAATGGGCAGTAGGAAAAGGATTATTCATGCAAATTATTAGAAGAGTGATTTCCAAGAGTAATTTCCGCTCAGCATCCACCCTTCAAAACAAGCTGCAAAACAAGCTGTTCCAGCCAGGAGCCCAAGACAAGAAGGTGCAGGGTGAGAGACCTCAACCACTTGCCCTTGCATGAACATGATACCTCACGGTGACCAAGCCACAGAAGATGCAAACCACCATGGCCCTTCTACATATACATCCCAGTCTGGAGCATCATCACCCCAGCAGAGCCAGCCCTGGGGAGCACCTGGAGAGGAAAACAAGCTGGAGAACCCATAATGCCACCATGTACCCCAGGCTGGCACCTACAAAGGTCACTCTGCAGCCTAGGGGCAATCGAGGGGCTTCAGGGACCTGTCACCCATGCTGATAACACCCCTCTCCTTGCCAATGGGTTACACACTACAATTTGTCATCATCGGCCAAAAAGACCCCACAACCCCAACTTCTGAAAAGCTACCAGTGCTCAGGAGGGGCTCACCCTGCAGCTCCTCCCCAAGCAAGGCTGAAGCAGCAGCACCTGACCTACAATTTGGGGCCCATTTTTGGCATTTTCAGCCCAGAACTGGATGCACCAGCATAGGAAAGGGTCAAGACAATCAGTAGCCAGGTAGACATGAGTGAGCAACCCCTGGAAGAAGAACAGGTCTGCAGCTGGCTGCCAGCCAGCCTCAATCATCCATCCACCCACCCAGGGTTGGGGAGAAGATACAGGAACCCCAAAACCAGCCCCAAAAGCCTCACATTTGCTTTTTTTTTTTAATGTCCATGCACCATGCTCTGCTCCACAGGAAGGAGCCACGGCTGCAAGTGTTAACCAGAAAGCACATGGACTCTCAGGATGCAGGACACAACCAACCCAATGTTTCAGCAAAGTCTCCTGAGACTCAAGAGGTGGAGGAGACCAGTTCAGCCAGAGCTTGGCAGAGCAGAGCTGCCCAGTTGCAAGAACAACCGAAGACCCCTCCCAAAGGCAAACCCATCCTCTGCTCGGCCCCACAGGGTGCAGGATCAGGCCTTTGCCCCATGGGTTAAGGCAGGGCGAGTAGGACAACCCAGATAAGTGCTGGACTTGACGCACGGGGAAATCCCCGGTGAAGGAAGCCAGCAGGGGCAACCAGGTCCTACAAAAAGTAATGCCTACTTTTACTGCAGAAGTATCTGGGAAGTGGCTTGCCTGCCTCTGACAAAAGCCCAGGGCACAAAAAAAAAAAAAAAGACACAGTTTTCACGGAAGATGGAAAATTCAAAGCTGCTTTAATTTTGTGGTGGATCCTCCACCCAGCTCATGCTTCCAAACTCGTTAGCTGCCGTCCGATTCTTGCCTGACAGCAGGATCGCTAATTTTGCACATCTCAAAATAATATTTGCCGAGCAGCACTCCTCACTATGATTAAAACAATATCGGGCACTAAAAATATACAGCTCCTGGGGGAATCCTGTCTGCCCAAGACAACAAACTATTTAAGACACATCAAGGAGGAGCTTCTTTCTGATTAAAGGCAAAGCGGGTCCATGCTCTGTGATGGGGAGCTCAGGAGGGGTGAAGGCAACCAGAGGAAAACAGGATAAGGGAGGTGGTGGAAGAGGTTGTTTCAAGCATGAGATGCTTGGGATGGGAGAAGCAGAGCTGGGGAAGCGGACATCTAACAGTGACGAAGCCCAGTGCCTGGAGATGAACCCAGGTGTCATCTCATGGTGTCATCCATCTGCAGGAATTCCCATCACTGGTCAAATAGTCTTCCCAAATAGGTTATGCTGCTAATGGCTCCTGCCGGCTAAGGGACAAAATATCTGTGCATAAGCGGTTCATTACTCAGCCAGCCCCCATGGCCAGATACAATTCGTCAGGGGAAATCTTTGCATTTTTATCCCACCAACCAGCAAATGAATTATCAGGCAATGCCCACTCCAGGTCCTCAGCAGCAAGGAATTGTCCCCGAGAGCTCTCCATTGCAGTGGCTTTACGTGTTTACCAATCCATCCGTCCCCTGTACATTTTCTCCCCATTTCCGACCTAAATATATTCTCCATTGGGTTTTCCCCATTTATCTTGTGCCAATATTGGTATTTAGGTTAACCTCTCCCCAACCCCTGGGTCCTCTTCCCCACCACCACCACCACCCCCAGGCCATTGCCCAATGCCTGTGGGCTGCACAGCCTCCTTGGAGCCAACGTTGTGTTTCTGGGCCAGCGCAACCCAAGAGCTGCAGAGCCCCGTGCCCTTCCCCAGCTAAATAATTAATAAACCCTTCTCTGATCCTGTGATTAGCATAGCCAGCAGCCAAGGTCACACCACAGAGTGCTTCCTGGTGGAGACCAGCCTCTGATGGATGCCCCATCACCTTCGACAGCCCAGATGAGGGCAAGGACCTTCTCGGTAGATCCTGGGTAAGTCCCTGCAGAGCAGCCCCCACAGTGAGCTGTGGTTTTGAACTCGGTGTGCTCGCTGCTCCCTTTGATCTCCCCTTCATTAGTCTTTCTCCTTTGCTTTCTAACGTAATTAATACTTCACTGATCAAAAGCCCCAGCACAAGGAGAGCTTTAATGACTCTTGTTTCACCACATGTTCCCATTAAAGGGGGGCTCCGGCAGAGGGGAGGAATGAAACCTCATTTGGAGCCTCAAAACTGCAGCCGTTTGCCCTCCCCCTGCCCCATCCCCACGGTCTCACTGCCAGGACCATCAGCAGAGTCGGAGCACACTGTGTCCCATATCTTCCCAGCACCCAGTCACCCAAGCACAGGTTCTCCAGGGCACACAGGACCTATGTGGTGGCCGCTTGGGATCAAACACCCACCTAACCCATCAACAGCACCAGGACCAGGGCAAGCTCATGGATATTTTCCCCCAGCACCCAGGTGCTCTCACTTCACTCCTGAGCCAGGAGGACCATGCCCTACATAACCCCCCACTGTATTTCAACATCCGGTCCTCTGACCTACCCCAGTTCTTCTCACTCAACACCAAACTCCAGCCCAAGCTTTGAGAAACCCTGATCTCCTCCCGAAACCCTTATAACTTAATCAATAGCCTTTCTGCTTGCCCAGTCAACCCATAATCAGATAACCCAAGACCTACATGATTGACACCCCCTGGCTTAACCTCCTCTGCCACAAACCTCCAGCAGATATCCCATCAGGTCTCAACCAGCTCATGGGGATGAGAGCAGCCATGATTGCTGAGATTAGAGGGAACAGGACAGGAGGTGGCTTCTGAGAAGATTAAGAGTACTGAGCCCACCTTGGTCTCTCCATCCCAGCGTTGACCTCCTGTGGACCATCAGATGCTATTTGCAAGGGCCACGAAGCATCATGTGTCTCTTCTGCTGGCCGCTTGCCTGTCACCGACCAAAAAAACTACACCCACCCAAGACAAGCCAGAGCCGAGCTGCAGCCCAGCATACCAGGAGGAAGGTGTTGATCCAACCCCTTGGTGATGCCCAAGGTGGTGCCTTTACTGCACACCAAGGCTCTCCAGAGCTCCCACTCCTCCCTGTGTGGGGCGAAACACCGTCTCCCCAGGCAAGCTGGGGAAGGAGATGCTGATCTTACATTTTCATCCCTCAGCGAGCAGTTTTCAGTTTTGCTGAGAGAAAAAGAAAACAAAACCACCATCCAAAGCACGTTCAGTCCTGGCCAGATACACCTTCCCCGCCCCCCCCCCAGCCCCGAGACATCTGAATTTTGCTAAAAGCATGTTGCCCGCTCACAGCATCCTTCTCCCCTCCTGCTTCCCCTGCAACTCAAAGACAAAGTGAAACCAGAGATATTTTTTACATCAAGGGTTGCTTTTAGGGCTCGCCAGAGCTTTGCTCACCAGCTCGTCTCCCACACAGGGACCCGCCAACACCGGAGCCAAGGTCATTACGCCCAGGTGACATTACCCAGCAGGTACATCCAAGGGGTTGGCTTTGCTCCCTGGCACCACCAGCCTGGCCAGACCTTGCAAAGTCACATAAGGTGATATTTTTCCAAAGAATTTAACTCACCCTGATAAAAAGCCAGCTAAAAAATCCTCCTGTCCATATGTATCCCTGCTGGGAAATACTGTTCTGGGAGAACGGGCTGTTTTCACTGGTATTTATTAGTGGGAAGGAAAGGGAACAAGCTCTTTCCCAGGGTAGGAACCCTGTGAGAAGATTCTTTCTTTTGAAGAGGCATTTGGTTGGGCTCTATTTTTTTATTTTGTGCTGCAGCAGGCACGATGATACACATTCGTTCAAAGGCAAAAGGAGAACACAACGATCTGCTCGGACAACCCCAACCACCCCCCCATTATCACAGTTCAGCTTTCCCCTTGCTGAAAACATCGGCTTTTATTCCACCTGCAAAGGGCAAGGAAACCCAGCAGCCGAACACCCCACAATGCCCAGCCCGCAGGCATTTTGGAAACAAGCCTCTGCCCCCCAAAACATGGAATTTTATTTTTTTTTCCTCCTCCTTTTCATCCTTGAAGCAAGCAGGGAGATGTGTGCTTCAGGGTAAAGAGCTGAGAAAAGCCTGAAGCTTCTTGGGTCAGAGAAGCTACAAAAAAAAAAAAAAAAAATCTCATTTTCAAGATGTTTTCACAACCTTCCCCTTACCTCGAGCTGCTGTTGCAGACACAAATCACAGCCCCCCACTTGGGTAGGCCAGCAATTGGAAAACATGGTTTAGGAGCAAGGACTTTGTCTTGTGCTGATAACAGAAGAGTGTGGGAATGGGGAGATCCTCCACCTTGGGGGTGTCTCCTGGGGACCTCCCTGCCCAGCTCTGGGAGGTTCCATGGCAGGGAAAGGGGGTCAGCGGGGTTGGTCCTTGTACATAGCTCAGAAAAGAGGCAAGTTAAGAGAGTTAAGGAAGATGCAGTGCTCATGCTGGGGACTGGGGAACTCACAAGTGCCAAAAACAAAAGCCTAAAGCATGGAAAAAACATAGAGCAGCAGAGCAGAGGGGACACTCAGTGGGGACACTGAGTCCCAGGACAGTCTGGTCCTGCTCCCACCAGTGCTTGTCCAAGCTTCATCCTCCAGCAATGCAAAGATCCACGCCCAGCAACCACAAACACAACCAGAACCTGGACTCAACCCTTTTGCAAGTGCAGGATTAGGGCACCAGTGTGCTGTGGGGTTGTTTTTTTTTTGTTCTGTCATCTGGTTGTCTGTTCTTGCATCCCTTAAGATGCTACACCATAGTTCGGATCCCAGCCCACATCATGCTTTGGCTGCTCCTCTCCTGCCTAAACTCAAGCTGCTAGCGGTAAATGTCTTCTACTTAAAAGCCATTCTAATATAACTTAAAAATAACTCAAAGTTAATCTCAACTTCTTTACCAGTGAGGAAACGTGCCCTCTCAAAGCCCAGCATAGCTGTCCCCACGCCTGTTCAGCATCTGTCCCAGGCAAATCATGGCGTGCAGCAGGCTGGAAAAATTCATCCAGCTCTGAACACCATCAGGAAGCATTAAAAAAAAACCCCAGATTTAATGTCTCTGGACAGGGAAAAAAAAACCTGTAAAAGTTTATGGTTTTATGTACCCAGCAGCAGAAGCTGGGAAATATTAAAACAAGCAGACTGAGCGCAGGACATCAGGAAATATATTTACAGGCTTATTTTATTCCAACCCCTCCCTTTACCAGCCCAGTACACTTATTTCTCACTGTCCCACCCTGCCTTCCCAAAATGGGGAATGCATAGGATAAATCTCCCATGAGGGATGCACAGAAACAGGGATACAGGGAATTACCATCAGAGGAGTCCGGGCTGGAGGCACTAAGTTATGGAGGTTGTGGAGTTTGGGGCTTCCCTCCTCCCACCCCCCGCCCTGCTTCTCCTTCCTTTTCTAGTGACATAATCTTCTCAAAGCTATTTTTAAGTCCTCGTGATTTGCTTCATCCCAGGACAGATGCTGATCCTGGGCACGGGGAGTAATTCCCACCCAGTAGTGTTATTCCAGGAGAGATGGCACAGCCTGGGCTGGTCACCTTTTAGACATGCTGAAACAGGTTCTAAAAATACCCAGATTTTTTGTAACAGAAACAAGGGAGCTGAAGAGGACAGAAGAACAAAAAAAAAAAAAACCACAACCAAAAAACCACACACCCAAAACATTCCAGTTTGGTTTTCCTGATGATTTCCACAGTCCTGAGCTTGCCAGAGGATGCTGCTAGGGACAACCAGCCCAATTTCTCCCTCCCAACGTTCTCATTTTGGGATACATCACCAGAACAGAGACTTTTGACCATTTTTTTGACAGCAGGAAAAACCAGGACTGGCTTTTTCTTGGGGGGCCTCTTCTCAGGACACCTCTTCCTTGAGCAGGGTAGAACATCCCATATCCAGAGCTATTGCAGGGGGAAGAGAGGAGCAAGGGCAAGGTTCAGGAGATATCTCACAGGCTTTGGACTTCAGGGTTACAGCACCAGCAGGAAGGGCAGCACGTCCTCTGAGCTCATCCACTGCCTCAGAACTCCCATGTCTCCCCATCCCCCTCCCACTTCTTTTCATTAAATGAGTTTGGGGGGGCCTCAGTCTCAAAACCATGCAATAAGGACTTGGGAGGTTTTGTGGGACATCTGCAAGCTGTTGGATTTGCAAAGGAACCACACACTCATGTTCTGGGTGTGCCGGGGAGCACGCAGCAGTTGCTGGATCAGCCCTGGTCCCAGCATCACGGTCCAACAAGAGGCTGTGGTACTCCTGCTCCTACATCCTCAGCATCCCTGGGGTTTCATAGATTGGTCCAGGCCGGAAGGGACCTCCAAAGGTCATCTAGTCTGACCTCCCTGCAGTCAGCAGGGACACCCCCAACTAGACCAGGTTGCCCAGGGCCTCGTCGAGCTTCACCTTGAATATCTCAAGGGAAGGGGCCTCAACCACCTCCCTGGGCAACCTGTTCCAGTGTTCCACCACCCTCATGGTAAAGAACTTTTTCCTAATATCCAATCTAAATCTCCCCTTCTCCAATTTAAAGCCAATGCCCCTTGTCCTGTCGCTGCAGGCCTTTGTAAACAGACCCTCCCCAGCCTTCCTGTAGGCCCCAGTAGTTTCCCACTGGGCAGATGGGACGTACCTCCAAAACAAAACCGGCCTTCCTGCCCGCCCCCAGCACCTCCTCTCCCTTCATGCAGCCATACAGGGGGGAGCATTCAAGCGGGAGAGCAAGGGAAGAAAACCCCTGTGAGATGGCAGTCTGCAGCCAAAGCCAACCCTAAGCACCCTCAGCCCTCCACCTCCAGACAGCACCCAAACCCTGGGGCAGAATGGATGCCCTATTTTGTGTCTCCGCTCCAGGGGATGCAATGGGAACAAGGACCTTTGCTTTAAGGAGGGGATATCACACCAAGAGGCAGGACCCACCCAGAGCCCCTTGGGGCTTACAGGGGGCTGTGCACCCCCCACACAACAGAAAGCCACCCAAACACAGCTTCAAAGCCGCCCAGTACTAGGTGATGGCCCAGTCTAGAGCTCACAGGACTGCCACAGAGCACCAGTCAGTTGCTCCACACCCAAGGCTTAATTTTGTCCAACTTTCAGCGTGGGGAGAACTGGTGCTTTCCTTTTGCTGTGCCAAAGTGGAACAGAGATGCTCCTGTCGGGGTGGGGAGAGCATCCCCCAGATGAACCAGCAGCAATGGAACCCTATGGTGCACCAGCAGCTCATCACCCCTGGAGCTGGAACTCAACCACAGCCCAACCACAAGGCGATCTGAGCACACACACACACGTGTGTGTGTGCCATTTTACACACACACCCCCCCACGAGAGCTCAGATGCTCCAGCGACACATCCCCACCTCACCCAAACACACAGCACCCTCCCTCGCTCCTGCCCACGCACCCGCAAAGCTGGTTAAACAAACCATCCTATTTTGCCTATGAGCTTTAAGGGAAGCAATATATATATGTGTGTATATATATATATTGCTGTTGCTTCTATACTTAAGCACTTGGCTCTTACCGAAGGCAGATAATGATGGGTAATCCAAGCCTTGCAGCAAACATCTTTGAGTTGGAAAAGTTTGAACCCACGGAACCAAAGTGATGACGCCTTCTGAAGTTTCAGGCACCGGCACACACATCTCACCATCAGCTCTGAAGCAAAGAAGGCTTCAGGAAAATTTGTCTAATCCTTCCCGAGTTATGAAGATTTAAGTCCTTTGCATTTTCATCAAGTGCATTCCAGCTCACGAGGAGGAACAGATCCTCTCTAAGCGCACCTAGAAGAGCGGAGTCAAGCATGCATGACATTGGGAGCACTTTTCCACAGCATCCTATCCACGTCCCATCCCTTACAGGACCTTTCAGCGAAAGAAAGAAATAAATCAGTCGTAGCATTATTTATGTCTATTTTCCCCAAAGCTCAGAAGCAGCCAGCTGTATTTTGTTCAGCCTGTCCCAAAAGGCTTCTGACAAAGAGGAGACCAAAGCTGGAACACACGCCGGATGATTTTGAAAGCTATGAATGACTGCAGCAAGGAAGCAGCCGGGAAGTCCCCAGGCAGACACAGCCTGTTGGCATGTCTCATGCCCTGCAGGGTCCCCATTTCTTCTTGGGGAGTGGGCTCAAGATGAGGGGAAGGAGAGGGAGTTGTAGCCTCAATGTTGTTCTGGTAGGCTCTCAGCATCATCTAGACCTGCTCACCCAGCACTCTGCCCCAGCCTCTCCTCTGCAGGCAGTGCTGGGGTAAGAAAGTCTTTGAGACACAAGACAACGCTTTCAGGGGCCGTTAAAACCTCCCAGGCTCATCAGCAGAGGAATTAAATTCCTCCTTCACACCATTCACAGAGAGCAAGCATCCTCAAGCTGCTCACCTGCCCCTGGGAACACCAGCTTTTGCTTTGAAACCAACAAACAAGGGGTAGAAATTCAGGGAAGCCACAGCCACTTGAGGACCAAGACTCAACAGGAGAGGGTAGAAAGGACCTACTGGTGGAAGAGCTGTAAACCCAGGACAAGGAAAAGAGCAAGGGACAAGCGATGAACATCTAAAGCCCATTTTTCTCATTTCCCGGTAGAGCTGAGCAATGGGGACAGTACCTTTGCTCATCTTCATTTCCTAAGCTCTTGAGATGATCCCAAAATATCTGGAAGTTCCAAACTTCTGTAGGCTACACAGCCCTTTCCCCCAGGCTGCTGGATGGATGGTTCCTTGCCAAGCCAAACCCAAGACAACCCTGCCTGCAGCTCCCCATATTTGGGCTGAGATGATGTTCTTGGCCACAGACCTTGCCTAGGAGCATCCCACCAGGGCAGGGGACACCAAAATGAACACTTCTTAATGGCAGGAGGAAAGCAAACATCAACCAGAGGAGGAATTACATAAAAGCAGCAAGATATTAAAAAAAAAATAATAAAATAGAAGCCCTTCAAAGTCAGCTTCTCAAGGTTTGAAGGAACACGGCCTTAATTTCATCAACTGTGAAAACCCATTAGCATCTTACTAAAGTCCATTTAAAATATTCATCTGGAGGATATTTTATGCAAAACTGCTGCTGTGACTTAAAAGCTGCTGCGAAATGTTAGCAGCCACATTGAAACACCCCCCCTCCCGGGGCGGTCACCTCCTGGTGGGTTTAGTGAAGGTGACAGCAGGGACAACAGCGCGGGGTGACCCAAGGGAAGAACAAAGTACAGAGCAAAGTTTGGCCTCATCGATGCTGGTTTTCCAGCACAGCTGCATCAAATGATGCAGAGAAGGGGCTTGTCCAGGGTCACAGGCCAAACCCAAGCGGGGTTTACAAGTCCCTTCCTCCTTCCCACCAGCTCGCAGGAGGTTTTGGGGGCAATTCTTGGCTTTTTCTCCCCCGTCAAAAGCACCATGGTTGGGTTGTTGATTTAACAAGCCCTAGCTCTGCCACAGTGGGGAATTAGAAGGCAAGAAGCTCTCCGCTGTGTCCTCTGATTAACAAAATATATTATTAGCATCCCAAAGTGAGCTTTGCCAGTGCCTATAAATACGAGCCAGCAGTGACTCAGCAAAGCTGTAGCTATTTCTTCCCCCCCCACCTCAATTTCCCAGGTAGTCACATCTTGGGGTGTGCATGTGTGTGCAGTCCTGGCTCCCGGGATGCTGCGCAGGTCGTCATGGAAACCCAACGCTGCTGAAATCATCCCCACTCTGGAGAATCCTGCACTAAATTTCCCCCCAGCTTGGCCAGGGATGCCCCAAGCAGATGCGGGACCAGGCTGTCACTTAAATTGCCAGCATGGAAAGGAGGAAAATGGGGGCACTGAGCTTTTTTTAAGATATTCCTGGACTTTAAACTCACCTAATACAGCAGAGACGATTCTCTGTTGTCTTATATGAGGCTATGCTGGGCACCCTGCCCTTATGCTAAGCCACAACCAGGGCATAATTTCATGCTTTATATTTTTTAACTCATAAGGCTGCCTTGGAAAGACCAATCAAGGGATATGACATGAAAAAAAGCACATTATAACAAGGGTTTCCCACCACCTTGGGCAGCTCTGTCCACCCCTATTTAATCCTGCCATGAAACCAAGCAGATTTAATACATCTCCCCCGCCCCCCGCCAGAATATCAACACCGGTAACATTTTGGGTTTCTAATGGCTTTTCATACATCACTCACATTAGTGGATTCACCCAGCCCCAGGGCACAAAACTCTTCGGCTGTTACCAAGCTTAAAGGATTCTCATCCGTGAATTCGCCATGCTAAGCTGGGCCCTGGAGCAGAGACAGGCAAAGTTTTCCAGGAAAAAAAAAAAAAAAACCACACAGCCAAAAAACCCCATAGAATGCTTGGCAACCCCCAAATTTCCATGCCTTTGTCCAAGTTTCAAAGAGCTGTTTGTGCCTGGAGGGTGCCAGCGCCGTGTCACTGCAGCATTTAAACAAGGCACCGCCACAGAAAAGGAGATTTGCATTTGGAAACTCCCTGTGATTTTGCTTTTCCATTCCTATTCCATAAAAAAAAAAAAAAAGGAATTTGAAGGCAATTTTGATAGAAATTTCTATTTTGGCTAACCAGTGAATGACAACTGGGGCACCAAGGGATGGCTCAGACCCTCCTGGACCAGACACCACAGGGATGGGCACTGCTGGAGGAGATGGGAGCAGTAACCAACACTATTAATATTAATGTTTCCACATAGGTAGCAGCAGCTTCTGATCGGTGAAATAAGGAGGAGGTGGTGGCCCAAACGAGCAGAGTTTGTTCCCCATCCTAAGATCTGCCCCAGAAGCAGCCACATCCCCATGCCTGCAGCAACCCACTGCAGGTATGGTTAATCAGGTCCCCCCTGATTAATTATTTGTTTTTGCACACCGTAAATCATGAAGAATTTGAAAGGGAAACCTTCCCATGCAACACAGGCAAGGTCACCTTTCCCCTGCCTGGACTCAGGTCTCACGTTCCCAGGTTCAACGCTGAGACACTAGCCCGGTGGGAGAAGATGCTGTAATTACATCCCGCCCTTGTGATGGTCACATACAGCAACCAGAGATTCAATTTCCCCATCCCAGTACCGCAATGATCCAAACAAACAAGGAACCAAATGGGATCTGGGGTGAAGTTATCAGGGAACATCAAGAAATCCTTAAACCCAAGTCATCTCAACGAGCTGTGGCCGGGCTCTGCCAAGACCCCTGGTCCCAAGGTGTGCCCAACTGGCTCCTGCAGACTTGGCCAGACAAATCTAAGGCTGCTTTTGGAGACCCCCTAAATCATTTGGGGCCTTCAAACCTGACAAAGCAGTGCATCTCTAAACCTGCTAATTTTATCCTTCTTATTTATAGCCATCTCCCCAGCCCAGCCACGCCGGAGCGTCCCTGAGCCCTCTCCAGCACAGCTCGGTCCCCACAGAGCTACAGAAGACGGACGAGAGCCAGAAACTCGGATAAGGTCACAGATAAGGCTTTTAAGAATGTAAATGAAGCCCAAGGAGTTGGGCTCATCCTGCGGGCAGGCGCGCTGCAACACGGAAAAATGAGATTAGCACAAGGTCCCCTTGGCGCAGGTCGGGCCCATCTGCTTGGTATTCTCCTTGCAGAGGGTCTCCTTGAGGACAGGACCAAGCCCAGAGCTCCCAAGGACATCTCCCATCCCAACACCATCCTGCTCGGGCATAATCGTCCTGGCAGGTGTCAAAAATGGGGGGGGGGGGGGGGAAGATGCAGTTCTGGGCCAAATCAGCATTTCATTCACAGAACATCACTGCTGATGCTGCATCCCTCGAAGGGAAAGGAAAATGCAGGGGAAGCTGGAAAACCCTCTTCCAAAGCTTTGGGGAAAGGCTTATTTTTCTTTTCAGCATTTATTTGGGTAGGGTTTGGGTTTTTTGTTTGTTTGTTTTTTTGAAAAGCAGCTGGAAAAATCCACTTTGCTGTCGAGCTCCAGTGCTGGCCCACAGCCCTTGGCTGCTGCTGGGGCTCCTCCAAGCCCATCCCTGGTACCTCCCTGGGTCCTCCCAGCTGGGCAGCCCCAGAGGAGCACAAAGCCTGCTGAGCCACGCTTCAAATCAACATTTTAGGAAAGATCTCCACCTAAAATATGGCATGTTAAACTCCAGACAAACTCCAGACAGTCATGTACAAGCTGAGGATGGCAGAAAAGAGGCTTTAATGCTTGACCAAACCAGATGCTTTCCAGAGGCTCAGCTCTGAACCCAGGCTAAGGACCTGCTGCCCACCAGCTTCCCAACACCTTCCCTGCTCTCCTGGAGCACTTTCAGCCCAAACAATAAACCAAAGGGAAACTGAGGCACGGTGGGGGTGGCGCTGCAACCTGCCAGCTCAGCAGGAAGCATCACTCAGGGGTTTTCAGTCCCATGTTCTCCACTGGAGCCTCTTGCCCCTCAGCAGACACCTCCACCTCTCTAGCAAAGCCAAAACTGTGCATTTTTAAGGCTGCCTGTTTGAGGGCACCCCCAGCTCTGCCAGACCCCGTCCTCACTCCCTGCTCAAGCGCCAGCGCAGATGCTCAGAGGTCTCTCCTCTGCTAATTTCCAGAGCTGTTTGCACAGATAAGCCATCCCTGAGCAGACTCAGCTCCCCTCACAGGGGTGATTAATAGCGGTTTTGCTAGTAAAACAAAAGGCCATTAAGAGCGCTAATATTTGCTCTCCCCACTCCCTGCCTACTTCATTTCATACTTCAATGCAAGCCCGGTGCGCTTTACCAGATGAGAAATTAATAAGGGCACAAAGCCACATTGGTTTCACCCGCTAAGGGGGACCAGATACATCTGCCCGAACCCAGAGACACCCCGACCCGCTGCCTCAGGAAAGCAAGGATGGTCCTAGCTCCACCCAGCCAAGTAAAGGAGAAATCCCAAATCAGGGTGGAAATGATGGGGATGCCCTGTCTCCGTCTGAAATTAAGTTTTTTTGATATAAAGGAGAAGAAGAGCATCTCTGCAGGGCTTTTACCTCACCTGGTGATGGACAGAGTGCCATATCCATCCCTACCCCAGCTCTGCAGCAGCAGGGACCCCGTTAACATCAAAAAGCTTCCTTCATAGCAGCTTCAAGCAGCCCAAACCCTGTAGCCTCTAAAGAGCTCGGAAACCAGGAAACAAACCCCAAAGGGTCAAAATCCTGGGGAGAAGATCCCCACTTTGGTGTTCCTCACTGCTCACCATGGCTGGGTCCTCCACAACTTGCATGAGGACAACCTCCCCTTGCCAAAAGCCTCCAAGCCAGAAGAAACTCCCTTGCTCTGCACCACTTCAAAGAGATGTTGAGGTCCCTTGAATTCTTTTATACCAATGGTTCCACCCTCCCCAGATGGGATGTATCTGGGCTGAAAGCCCTGGGGAGGGAGGTTGGGTGCCTTTGGGTTTATTTGGGGTATCAGCTGGAGTGGTGATTTGCTCCAGTGCTTGACACAAGAGCTGGACAAGCCAGTACAACACAGGCCAACAGCCCCACGTAACAGGATGCACATTTTCTACCAGCATACCCGAATTCATTAAAATAAAACCTTTTTCTCAGGGTGTAAATGGTTTCCTATTTCGAAAGTAGTCATGAATTTTCCCGTGTCCCATTCCCAATGAAGCGGATGGTTTTACAGGTCATACTGCTGCTGCCACTCTATTTTAATTGGCTTTTTTTTTTCACCTTCTTACACACAACAAGTTGACCTGAAATCACCCGGCCGCAGCACATGGCCCGAGCATGTCGGCTGAGCAAAACCATCATGGCCCAACACCAGCAGCAGTTTCAACTCCTCATCTCCACCACGGCTGGGATGTGCTTTGAAACCCAGGGATGCTCGGCCAGCTGGGATGAGCAGACACTGGGAATTTGGGGGTTTTGGACCCTCTGTGACGTGGTTTTGAGCTGGAACGTGGTGTTGAGGGTGCCAACCACCACACCAGCACCAGGCAGAGCAGGCAGTGACGGAGCTGCCAGCCTCTCTGGGTGAGCAATGCACTCAAGCTCTCCATCACGGACCATCTCACCAAAAAATCCCTAATTATCCCCAAAAGCAAGGACTTTGATTTCACCCCAGGTAGCTGAGTCCCCAGCGGGGGGGGAGCCCCCTTCTGCCCCCAAAGCATGTGCATCAAGGACCACGTTTTGGAGCATCACAGAGATGAATTTCCACATCCCATGTTTCAACTGGCCCAAGGATAAAGTCGATCCAGGAGAAGGCTGTTTCACCATGAGCATCCCTTGGGAATTCTTCCGGGAGAAGGCACCATCTGCTGCCCCAGGAATGTGGCAGGATGGGATTCACCCGTCTGCAGGCCAGGGAAGGGTGATGGAAATGGGGAAAAAAGAAGCAGATTTTGAAATATTGCTCACAGCAAAGGGTTCTTAGGGGATTCTTTCCTTTCTCCTTCTTGGTTTATTACTACATCCTCCACAGGTTTTTCCCGGGTGGCTGGGACCTGAGGTGCTCCCAGGCTCAGCGCTGCTTACACGTTATTTCTGTATTCTCACATCTCTCCTGGCTAATCTTTAGGGAAAGGGGAATTGACAAACTGGTGAAAAACTGACTGACACTCCAATCAAAATACAAAAGAAACAGAAATAAATGGCTCTGAAAAGAATCGCTATTTAATTAGAAATTACATCTGTGCCAGTGAGTCACGGCGGGGAAGCGATACATCAGTGGGCTCGGCAGCTAAGGGCACCTGCCAGCAGCATGACAATGGGGACCGGCTCCATCCTGGGGCCACCACAGGAGATTTCAGGGGGGGCAGGGAGGACCCCTGGCCATGGGGAATCCCCTGCTAAGCCTTGCCGAGCCCAGAGCCACCCTGCAGGAACCAGCCCAGCACGACCCGGAAAATAAAATGCCTGCGAGCCCAAAAGCTTTGCAGAGAAATCCCCTCCCAGCAGTTTTCCTGTTGGAATGGGAAAATCCCTGGCAAATCAGATCTAAAGAAAAGCATCAATAATGATTGCAGAATGAGGGAGGGAGAGAGATTAGGGAGGTGGGGACAAAACCACTTCTCTCTCTCCATCACGCTCTGGTCATGTCCCTTCCATGAGGAAACCCCGACCCTCCATCAGTGGGGTACCAAAGCTGGGCAGCATCTGGGAATCCCCCCTCTCAACTCCTCTGGGAGACCCCAAGGAATGTGGGATGAGCTAGGTGATGATGTCCAGCAAGGAGATGGGTGACATGGATGAGTCACAAGGGATGTGAGATGCCGAGAGCGGGGTGGTCCATGACCCCCCCAGTTCTGGGCTGTGATGCACAAGTGGGAAGCAGCATCCTTGGGGAGGGTCCCGCTGAAAGCTGTGTCCATTGCTGAGGTCTTCACGGGGAGGAATTGGGGTTTTGCAGAGTGGCCAAAAAAAAAAAAAAAAAAGCAGAAAATAAATTAAAAACAAACAAAACCCACCCTCTTTCTACTCTTCCTCCACAAATGATGAACCCACCAACAGCTGGAAGCACTGCGGGTTTCACAGCAGGAGTAAGGCAGGACAGACAGACATCTCCCCCTCCAGCCACCGCTTTGCCCCCCAGTGCTGGGGGTACTCAGGGCCAGGGGTGCCCCTCGGCATGGGACTGGCTGAGGGTGTCCATCCTGGGCTTTGGAGCAAAGGAAAGCAGGAGCAAAGGGTGGGGTGTGCTGCAGGCTTGGCTTCTCAGGTGTCTCGTAAGGGCTGAGCCTTCCTATCCCCCCCTTTCCAGGGGCAGACCTCGCTGGCACCCCTTCATTTTGCATCCTCAAGGCACCATCCAGAGGGTTTCGGAAGGTCATAGGAAACACAGCTTGGGCCTCTGACCTCACGCTGGAGGCTCTAGACATCACTGCAGGGCCGTTTCTGCTGCCTGAGCTTCACCAGCATGGACAGGACTTTCCAAAGTGGAATTTGGGGCAGCACTGATGCTCAGGGTCCTGCTCTCCAGCTCTGGGTATTTTCAAGCATCTGTTATCATCCTGGCTCAGACCAAAACTCCCTGGGGTGCTGGTACCCATCACGGAAGCAGATGCTCACGGGAGAGGGGAAGAGTAAGTCATGGGTAGACCGGTGTTTCCTCCCCAGCCCAGGGCTCAGCCACTCATTTTATTCCCCACTGTAGTTTATTCAGGTCCTCCTCTGGCCAAAATAATTTGATGTCTTTTATCACCTTCCCCAGATCCGCTGTGCATGTTTGGAGGTGAGACCTCACCCGGTCCTGCATCGCTGGTCCAACACGGATTTCCCAGGAGCAGCACCTCCATCTCCATTTTACCACCTCCACTCTTTCCCCAATTTACTGTCCTAATGTCCCCACTGATTTTCAGCTCTGCCTGGTTAACGGCAGAGGCAGAGCGTGAGCTGCCATTAACCTGCCATTAGAGAAAATCAAAGCCCAGGAGCAGAGGAGAGAGCAGCACGGTTGTTGGAAACCCGGGTGGCCACCTTGTCCCCGGCTGAGCTTCAGGTGAAAATTATTGCATGGAGGAGTTTCCTGCTGAAAACTTCCTCCCCACCATGTGGTTACCCTGGAAAATATCCTTACAACAAGGCTGGGGACTGAGGGATTGCTTGCCGGCATCCGCCACACACCCTGGCACTCCTGCCATCCTGGGGATCCACCACTGGACCCCAACCCAAATGCTCGGTGGGAATCAGAAGAGCCCCCCCCAAAGCATCATCTCACAACGGGCTGCTCGCTGAAAGATGAGTCAGTTCGGGTCCACGCCAAAAAGTGTGTTCAGCACTTTTGTATATACCCGGTAGGAGGCAATAAATAAGACGTATGCGCACACGCCGCCTCGCCTCTGGCAGACCTGGGATTGCCACCTATCGTCACCACTCAGCTCCAGGACAGGAGTCTCTCCTTGCTCCCGTTGCTGATAAACTGGATGGATTTTCCCAGGCTGGATCCTTCCTTCAAGCCAATTCCTTCCGCTCGCTGGGGTCGCCCGCAGACCAGACCACCCCCACACGCACACACAGGCCTGTGGTTGTTATTTTCCTCCTGCCCAGGCAAGTCCTGCAGCAGGGACCCTGGCTAGGATGATGCTCCTGCATCCTGGGTGTGGTGGGGTTTTTTCACAGATCCTGCAGAAATTGGACCCAAATATGACCCACAGGACCAGGGAGAGGGGAGAGGCTTTTGTATTTAGAAGGGACCAGACTTAATGACGTTATTATTTAGAGAGGGGGAACAGAGTGGGGAAACTGAGGCACAGCCCCCCCACGCCAAGCGAGGGACGCCCCCCAGCGCTGCCTCAGTTTCCCTGGGCGCTGCACACACATACCCCCCCCCCCCCCCCCCCTTCCCCGACTTCGCACCGTGCAAAGGGGCTCCCGGCCCCTTTAAGCCCCCCCCGCCCGGCGGAGGCTCGGCCCCTTTCTCTGACACAGCAGCCGCCGGGGCGAGCCGAAACCGGGAGCCGCGGGGAGCGGGGAGGCTGCGGCCGGGGCCGGGGGCCGGGCGCCCACCGCCGCTCCGCCCGCCCCATGGCTCTGCCCGGGGCGCCGGGCGCCGCCCGCCCCCCTCCGCCCCCCCGGCGCCCAGGGGGCGGCCGGCCCTGAGCCGGCATCGCTGCCGCGGGTCGGTCCCGGGGACAACGGGGGAGGGTGCGGGGGTGCGGGCAGCGGGGGCACCGGGGAGGGAGGGGGGGGGGGGGAATGCGGGAAGTGGGGGTGCGGGCAGCGGGGATGGAGGATGGGGGTACCGGGGATGGAGGATGGGGGTACCGGGGATGGAGGATGCGAGCAGCGGAGATGGAGGATGCGGGTACCGGGGATGGAGGATGCGGGTACTGGAATCATCCGTCCCCGGTGCCCTGGAGGATGCGGGTACCGGCGATGGAGGATGCGAGCAGCGGGGATGGAGGATGCGGGTACCGGGGATGGAGATGCGAGCATGCCGGGACCACCCCCCCACCCCCCCCCCCCCCCCGCTGCCTTCCCTGTGCGCACCCCCTGGCTGGGAGGATGCGCCCCCCCACCCCCCTCCACCTCCACCCGTGCTGCTTCCCCCTGCTCCCCTCCAGGGAAGGGGGGTGGCGTTTGGGAGCAAGGTGGGTTTTCCCCTCCCTCCTCGGCCGAAGTGGGATCGGGGCTTGGATCCCGGAGGCAAGGTGGCGGCGGGGAGGAGGCTGCCTGACACCCCCCTCCCATAGCGGAGGGGTGCCCTGGGACGTGTCCCTCCCCCCGGCGGGCTGTCACCTATGATAACGTCTCGCCACTTCCGACAGCGACCGAAGGAAAGTGGCCGCCGGACTCCTCTTGTGTCACGCCAAAGCCCTGAGGGAGGAGGAAGAGGAGGAGGAGAAGGGGAAGGAAGTAAGAAAAGGAGAAGGAAAAAAAAAAAAGGACCGACCAGGAAGAGCTTGGACTGGAGCCGAGGGGGGTCTGGATCTGGAGGGTAAGTTCCTGAGCCACATGGCTGTCTGGGTGTCTGGATGTCTGTCTATCCATCCATCTGGCTCAGGGAGACCCTTCTGTGCCCGGGGGGGAGGTGGGGGACAAAAGGGAGGGGGACAGGGGCAGTGCCAGGCTCCATGCTGCCCCCCCCCAGTTGGGGGGGGGCACTGTGGGGGTACGCAGGGGCTTGTCCTCTGGCTGGGGCTGAGATCAAGGCAAGGCAGCGGTGGGCAGCTGCCCCCCCCAGCTTTCTTGCTCTAAAAGGGATGGCTTCCTCACATTGTCTGTCTGTCTGTCTGTCTGTCCTTGCAGGAGGGGACCTTGGGCTCCCCAGGACACCCGCACCCAGCTGGGAGACCCCCACCACCACCACCCAGTGCTGGAGCTGGCGACCCCGGAGTGAGGGCCTGACGTGGGGAACAGCATCACTCCCTGGGGACACCCAGCCCTGCGTCCCCCTCCCTGGCATCGGGGAGCCACTGGTTTTAACTTCCTGGGACGTCCGACAGACTCTTCCTCTTCCTCCTCCTCCTCCCGCTCACCCGACCAGGCAGCGCTCACCTCCTCCACTCACCCCATGGCTACCCCACATCTCCCCACGGCCACCGGCTGAGACCCCTCTGCAGCGTTCCCCACTCCGCATGGTGCATCCCAACCCTGCTCCCCGCTCCGAAGCGGAGCCCCCCGACCTCGCAGGGAGGCGAGCGTGCGGCTGGGACTTTCTTGGAGGCAGGGGAACGTTAAGATGTTGAAAGCTCCCCAGCCGAGAGGGGCTGCGCGGACGCCAGGCCACCCGGCTAGAGGGGAGCAGGATGGACAGAGCCGTTGGGGCCAGGAATCGAGGCCGGTAGGGAAGGATGGACTCCCGGACCTGCCAGGACAGGCAGCCCAGTGACCACCCCAGCAGCAGCAGCAGCAATTGTAGCAGCAGCAAGAGTAATTGTGAACGGGAAAGGATCCGGAGCCGGATGAAAATGGTGATCGGGCAACTGGAAGGCATCCTGCAGGAGCTCAAGGAGGTGGCCAAGGAGCTCCGGGAGGTAGGAAAGCCCCGGGGGTGCCACCGCATCCCTGCGCGGGTCGCAATAGCTGCTGGCCCCAAATGTGGGTGCCCTGTCCCCATGCCCCTGCCTGTCCCCTGCCTCCAGGGCCAGGCTGGGGGGAGCAGAGGCAATTATCAGCCCCCAGGAGGCAAAGCCTGGCCAAAAAATCAGATTTTCAAAAAGAGAGGGGGGGGAGGGCAGAAATAGCTACAGTTTGTAAAATTGCCCTTGACCTTGATGCCAGGGTTTGCTTGGGGTCAGGGGGTCTGGTCAAGGCTGTGGGTGCCGGTGGTGGCACCCAGAAGTACCATGGGGTCACATACCAGGGCTGGGGGAGCCGGTGCCCTCGGCACCATGGCACGGTCAGCTCTGTTCTGCCTTGGGCAGGGGGATTGGGGCTGTTTTCCAGACCCCTTTCAACCCAGGGAGGCGGATGGAGAGGGGATAGTGGGAGCCTCTGGCATTGCAGAGAGCATAAAAACACGGCATCAGCCCTGGGTGCGATGAAGGGGGGTGGGGGGTGGGGGTCCGTGGGCTGGGCAGGGGGCCAAAGCCTGGCTGTCCCATAGGCTGGCCGTCAAGGTCCGTTGCTCCTGCAAAGAAAAAAAAAAAATATATATATATACACACATATAAAGTGTGGCTGGAGTTTCCTCCCAGTGGCAGAGTCAGTTTGGTGGGGAATTTAATATTTTTGTGGCTCAAGGGTGAGGGCCACACATTTCCAGGGGAAAGGGACCTGGATGGGACATCTCTGTAGGTGATAGGGAAAGCGTGGGGTAGCCCTGACCACGGTGTGGCAGCTTCCTTTTGCATTTTGCAATGGGGCAAGCAGGCATTTGCATCCTCTTCGTGGCCTGAGCTGAGTGTGATGGGGTTATACCCAGAGCCTTGTGAAATATCTTCTTCCCCCAGGAAGGGCAGAAATTGGTGGAGGCTTTGCCATGGGGCTGTGCTGGAGCAGTCCCACGTGGGTCAGGGACACCTGGGTGCCACCGAGAGAGCACCGTTGCGGGTGGACCAACGTCATCCTCAGTGCAGACGTGGCTGTGGTCAGGGAGGTGACATCTTCCAGCCTGAAGCATCTCCTGGGATGCAGCGTCCTCCTTCGGGATGACTCCGCTCAGTCCAGGAGATTTTAGGGAGGCTGTCCCTCTGGGGGGATGCCACATCCCACCATGCTGCCCCACTGGGTCCCCACGAGGGCTCGACCTGGTCATGACATCCATGACATAGAGATTTTCCTTCCTCTCATGGCTTTGCCAGTCCTTCCTGCAACGGAGAGCAAAAAACAAACCTGGCCACCCAAAGCAAAAAGTCCGTCTCCCCCCCACCCCAGTTCCCTCAGCGCTAACGGGGGAGCCCAAAACCCCTTCAACAAATCTCTGGTGGATTAAAAATAGTCGTAATAGTAATAATCGGGAGGCAGAGCTATTTTCCATCTAGCCTGAGCTCACTTCGTGCTCCTCCAGGAGCTTAGAGAGGCCATTAAAGTGAGGATGACGGTAGTTCAACCCCTTTCATTGAGCCCACGGATTTAAGGCCAGGTGGGACCACCAGGATCATACAAGCATCCCTCCTGCCAAGGATGCAGAGGCAGAAGGAGGGATGGGGTGAGACAAATTTCTGGCTGTTTCACAGCTGAGGCTGGGTTGTTCTTCCCACCAAGCCTTGGGTGGCTCCATGGGAACCTCATCCAGCTCTTGGGGCCAGAAGGACCTTGAGCATCCCTGCAGCATCTTTGGTAGGCTGCCCAAGTTCAGTTGTACCAGTGTGTCTCAGAACAGAGAGGGGACAGTGGTCTGAGGACACAGGGAAGGGTTAAAGGGCTCTCAGCATTCCCTAGGGACATGTTTTGGGAAGCAGGCTCAAAAGAGCAGGAATAATGCTGGAGGGTGGAAGAGTTGAGCTGGGCGTAGCTGGTCCCTGTGCTTTAAGGAGTAGAGGGTGGCCAGAGGACACCCATCCTCTGGACCTCACCCCAGGGAGACCCTGCCCTTGTGCCAGGGAGGGGTTCCACATCCCATGAGATGGCTTCTCCAGAGGGTGCTGGGTAGCACTGAGGCCTGGAAGTGATTTTTCCATGGAGCTGGCACATCCCTAGACCCCAGTGACCTCCCAGGCTGCATCCCATAGCTGCCCAGGAAGAGCTCCTCACACCGTGGAGCAACACAACCAGGTCAGTGTAGAGATAGCCACAAGTTTCCCGCCATGACAGGGGTCCTAAACTTCAACCTTTCTCAACAACTCCTACAACATACCTGTATAACTTTGCAGCAAGCAGTTGAATTTATACAAAACAGCACAAAACTCAGTAAAAGAGCAGACTCTGGAGCTAAAACACACAGCTCCAACCAAGCTAAACCAGGCTCCAGCAACTCGGAGGTCTGGTTTTCCCCAAACCAAGGAGACGTTGTGCTTTAGAGGCTTTAGAAATTCAACCCCTTGTCTTCAGGATTGCTCAGAGCAAGCTCAATAGGAGCATGTTACACAGAACTGTCTTTCAAGCCCACCCAGAAAAGTACGTGGTAGGCACCAGACTGGCAAATCATAAGCTCTACGATGTTGCTTGAAAGAGAAGATGATTTAAAAAAAACAAAAGTCCCTGTGGCTGTCTGCCTTGAATGTAGTGATGTTCTTCCTTAGCTGGAGGTGAGGGCCAGGACATGGGACAAGGCAGCCCCAGGCAGGGACTGATGGCCCCAAGTTTAAGTGGGCTCATGGGTGGGGGTCCCAGGAGGGGCTGCTCAGGGTCGTTAAAAGCCATTAGCGCCCACAGGGCCCTGGCACTTGGGATATTGGTGTGTTCTCCAACGGAACCACCCCGGGGGCTTTGGAAATGTCTGTCCCTGTGGCCATCTCCTCTGCTTGGGGCTTTGTCGGTGGGTTGGGGCGCGAAGCTGGATGTGCTCAGTGAGGCCAGTGGGGGACCCGATCCTGTTGCACCAGAGACACCTGCAGAGCCAGAAAACCTTCACTGGAACCTGCTCCTTCCAGGTTCTCCTTGCAAGAAAAGCTGGGTACCAGGACTTTGCAGGTCTGGAAGAAGCAGCCAGGTCATAACCACCTTGACAGAAACAGCCCCCAAAGCCATCAAAATGCCTGTGTGGACAAGAGGGCTCACCCAGGAACGATTCCTGCTCCAAAACCACTCGCTGGCTCCCGGTGCAGCCATCCTGGCTCACAGAAGTCTTTTCTCCCAGGTTGCCCCTGCTTCAGCAGAGATTTTGAGTCCCAGACTCAGCCAGGATTGCAGGATGCTCCGGGGGAAGGCTTTGGTGGGGGACCCCAGGGCAGCCCCGCTTCACTGGCCCACCCATGGGGATGCAATGTGAGACCAGACCCCACTCCAGGCTCTATCCCCAGCTCCTGGGAGCAGATCCCACCTGAAGGCTGTCATTCCAGATGTCCGTTTGATTCAGGATGCTGTTTTACCAGTTTCTCCGCTCCCGCTCTCCCTCCCTCCCTCTCTCCCTTTTGTGTATATAATTATTCCCCAGCACTCCAAGACAGGGCTGTATTACGTGCGGGGAAAATGATTATTAAAATCTTTGATTGAAATCACACACTGGAAGTAGAAATCAGGCAGGAGGCAGGCAGGGAAGGCGCTTCCGCCGCGCATTTGCCACGCTGCCTGCCCTCCCACGCACCTCCTGGCAGCCCTGGCCTTTTCCCGCAGGAATAAGGGTGATGCCGCGGGGAAGAAGATACCCCAGGAGGTCCCAGCCATCTCCACCGCAAGGCTGAGCTCCTTGGGGTATCCCTTTGATTAGTGCTGGGGGGTCGGAAACCATCCATGGGGTATATTTAGAGGTGGGAAATAAAAACAAACATCTGTGCACATTTCCCTATGTGCAACCCCCCCCCAGAATCCCATGGGAAGGGTCCTATCAGCCGTGCACCCCCTGACATGGGAGCAGTGGGGTCCCATCATGCAGGGAAGCAGCACCAAGAGGTCCCCTCCAAGCCTTTGGGCAGGAGGAAAAGCCTCCCTGCAACCCCTTATGATAATAAATACCTTAATAATGTTGTAATCAATAGGTGATTAGCTGGGAACACTTGGGAAAGTTCACAGTGAGAAGGCGGCTTATTATTCTAATAATAACATGTTTTAGAGACCTGTGCGATGATTTCAAACTATTTAGCAGCTGATGATCTCGCAAATGATCCTGAGATCCGTGGCATGCTCATTTATAAGTGTCAGCCCAGGGAAGAGAGGCTCCTGTAACCCAGCTTCTCTTTGTGAGCTCCAATTAATCATTTATTCCTTATTAAATATTTACTCACCTTGCCTGCGCCGGGCAGTGGCCTGGGAGATGCAGGAAGGTCCCTGCTCTGGGAGAGGTTGGCTGTGGGGTTGTGGGAGCTCCGCCAGAGGCTTTGGGGTGGCTCTTTTTCCCCCCGCGGAAGGGGGAATTGATGTTCAAGGTGATGGTGTCAAATGCCTCCAGGATGATTTGATGTTTTGGGAATAAGGTTGGGGATTTTTTTTTCACAGGGGCCACACGGTCCCATTGCACGTCCCCTCTGCATGCCAGCAAAGGAGGGTGCGGGGCCAGACAGGTCAGATCCAGCCTGGGAAAGCAGCTGTGTAGCATGGGAAGATGCTTTGGACCCCAAAATGTGCTGCTGGAGGTGCGTGGTGGGGTGCTGGGGATGGGGACCCTGCCGGCAGCCGAGGGACCATGGAGGGGGGACGCACAAAACCCCCTGCTCCTCTCCCAGCCCAGCTGGGGATGAGAGGTTTGGCTCTGGGTTGGGAGGAGGGTTGCACGTCGCAGGAGGGCCGCCAAGGGGACACGCACACCAGTCCCCTCAGTATCGAAGGAAAGACACACCACTTTGATCTCCCCAACCTGGACCCCCCCCTTTGCCCAGCAGTACCCACCCTGAGGCCGACGCGCTTCGCCCATCCACTTCAAAGGCCGTGCCAGGATGACGGGGCCATTAGACTGCACCACTTTGATCCCAGCATCTTCCAGCTCCTTCCCCGGCCTCAGGAATATATGCATTACCAATTACCGGCCAGGAAGCCTTTGAAGTCCCCTCTTGTCCCCCCAGCCTCATCCTTCACCTCTCTAGCACCTTCTCAAGCTTCCAGGGGGTTTAGCTCCTCAGTGGGAAACAGCGTGGGCCAAACGGGGAAGCTGGAGCCACCAAGCCAGGAACCTCCATGCTTGATTCGCAGCCAATAATCAAAAAATCCCATTAAAAAAACAACAATGCTCCAGATGTTCAACATCTGCCTGAGCTGGGGAGGTAAACACCTGACTTGGGACACCCAAGCTTTTATCTGGAAAAGATACTGGCTGCCAGCAGTGTCCGTGGGTGCGGGGACATGTGGGGTGAGCGGAGCACCCAGCACTCCCAGTTGGGCTGAGTGGTGGGAGCTGGTTTTTGGGGGTGAACTGGTTGGCACCATGGTTTAGTGCATCCTTGCTCAGTGCTGGTCTCTACGGGGTACCACGGGGACGTGGGGCCATCCCTCTGCCATGCTCCAGTTCATCCTCCAGATATCTGCTCCAAGCTCACCCCTTTGGGGGAGAGCCAAGCACCCTTGGCCACCCAGCACCGGCTTTCAGGGCACTTGGACACAGCAGGATGAGGCTCCTTGGTGACACCACACACAGGGTCAAGGGGAATCATTTTTCCCTCCCTAGTTTCCTGCTGCTGGGTACCCCTGGTTTGACCAGGGATGCTCTGCTGTCACCAAAACGATGGCTCTTTGCAGCAAGGTGAAACCTAAAGGCGAGGGAGGATGGAGACACGTCCTCACTTGGTCACCCCCATGGCACCTCCAGCACACAGTGGGGACACCCCAACCCTCCTCACCTGCTTGTAGGGGAACAGAGCCACCCCGACTCACTGGGGGATGAGAGCATCACCAGGATTTCACCCCCAACCACCCAACCCCAGCTCTGGGCCATCCATCCATCCATCCATCCATCCATCCATCCATCCATCCATCCATCCATCCCTCCCTGTTGCTCTCACCCCGTCTCCTTCTCCCAACAGCGGTGGCCTCAGCTAAAAATCTTTGACAACTTGCCTCAGGAAGGAGACGAGGTGGGGAGAAAAGCCCAAATCCTACTTTACATTTAAATCCTCAGCGGGTACCAAGTGTCACATAGGTATTTAACACCCCACCACCGCCACCCGTTTAAAATAGAAAGCACTCTTAAAAATAGCCCCGAGTGAGCCACTGCTGATGTGACACTAATCCCTGTGTGCCGTGGCGAGGACCGGGATGGGGATGTGCCTCCTCCTTTCACCCAGAGAGCCCGAATAGCAGCAGGTCCCTTTAATGAAGATGAGGAGGAGCAGGGACCCAATTTAAAGCCCAGGGAGATGCTTACCCTGAACCCGGTGTTGTAATCACCGAGCCTTTATGAAAACAGAGGTGATCTCATTTTAGCTAAGGGTTTCAGCAGAATCATTTGCTGCCTTATTAAAAAATAATAATAACCAGGTGTTTCCCAGAGACAGCTCTTTTCCTGCCCTTTTTCCTAATTCTTTCTTGTCATCGAGAAAGAAGAGGTCACATTGTTTTTTTTTATTCTCTTTTCGTCAAGTTTCACCCTTTCTCCTCCAAAGAAAAGAAGGGAAAAAAGGGGGAGAAAAAAAGAATTCTTGTGGTGCATTGGGAACAGAAGCAATTGCTTTTTCTAATTTTAAGACTTTCTTGCGGCTGCTGGTGCGGGTAGTCCCAGCCTGTCCCCAGCACCCTTCAAAGCCAAAGCCTGAAGAATGGGTCCCTGCCTGCCCTCTCTGGAGGTCTTACATGGGCAAGCAGGCAGGAAAAGGAAGATGGTGATGATGGGTGAGGAACTTAGGTAGAGCCCGTGGCCTTCTGCTGCCTGGGATGAGTAGCACTCAGCTCACTGTCCCCAGCACTACCAGTCTTTGGGGACCCAAAGTCCCTCCAGGTGACAGTGCCATGATGTAGGTCCAAGGTCCATCCCCAAGGCAGGACCAGGGATGGACTTCAACATACCTTCAAAGGTCCATCCACTTTGGTTGGGTTGGAGACAGGTCAGGCTGCAGCACAGCTCAAGATGCAACTTCTAGCCTGGGGCTGAGCTTATATGGACTCCTGGGCCATGGGCAGGTTCAGGTGGGTGTCCCACGTGGGGCTGATTGAGGCCATTAAAGTGTATTAGTGCCCATCACCATGTGCTCAGGTCTGATAGTAGGAGCACTCCTCTCATTTCCAACCCAAACTTCATCCAGGCTCCGCTGCACCCTTCTTTCCCTGGAAAGATGTTTTTATGGCATTTTTTTATTTTCAACATGTCCAACATGCTCCCGGGCAGCAAACCCCAGCCCTTCAACCTGTGTTTTTTTCCTGGTGACACCAGCCAGTCTCAGGGTCTCCTTGTTCCCAGGTCTCCCCAGCTGCTCTTCTCCACGTTTGCAACCTGCAGGAAACGCAGACATCCAGCCCCATCACCCTCACCCCAACCACATTGGACCCCTGTACCCCTTGGGGCTGTGCCCCCATGGAGGTGACACTATTTTGTCCTCCAGAGATGCTAACCCAGGTTGTCCCCAGGTTGTCACGCAGCATTTGGTGGCCCAAAAAATGGTCCTAGTTGCAGCCAGAGCCTGAAGATGTCCCATGGGGACCTGCAGCTGATTTAAAAGAGGGGGTGCTGGCTGCCCACAGCTGGATCACCCCAACAAGCAACTGGGGAGGGGTTGGGCTCCCCTATCCTTGATGCCATCTCCTCAGGAGTTTGGCAGAGCAGGAGAACTGGGTAGGGCTGTCGAACAAGTGGAAATTTGGAGCTCACATATGAGAATTTTATTAAAATTAGGTCAGCAGAGTGTAACGGAGCCACTTCGGCTGCTGGCTGTGTAATCATCCCCTCAGGCTCCCCGTTTCAGATGCCCAGACATATTAAATTACCCTTAACTCTGCCCACGCATCCTCATCCACCATGAGGGCTTTGCGAGGAGCCTGCCCTGCTGAGCCGCAGTTTATGGTGCATTTCTAGTGATTTATGGTGTTGGCCCAAACCCCCGTGCATCGGCCTCCAGCAAAGGGATGCAGAGACCAAAGGCAACCTGGCACCTTGACAGCAGCTTTGGGGGGCCCAGCCTTGGCCACCCAATATATGGATGGGATGGGGTGTCTGAGCCCAAAGACTCAGTTTCCTCTAACGAAAGTGCTTGAAAAAAATGGAGTTATAGGATAACAACAGCATAAAAATGATGGAGGGATGTGACATAATTATTCTTGGTGGAGGAGGAGGTCCAACACCTCTTGAACCGTGGCACCAGTGGAGATATGGCAGGGCTTTTCGGTGGTGTGAGAAGGAAACAAAACTTGTCTGGCAAGATATTGCCCATGGATTTGTCTTCCCTCCCTTATTTTGGGAAATTTGTGGCTGATTTCCACCAAGAAAGGATGCGCTAAAGGGCAGGGAAAGGAAAAAGACGGGGAAGGAAAGGCAATAATGAAAAATAAACAGAAAAAAAAAACAAACCCCAAAATATTTATGCATGAAGAAACCACCTGGAAAAAGCTAAGCACAGGGTTTTTTTTCACACCCAAATGCTCTGTTTGGGGGATGAGGGTGTCAGGGCACACTGATGCCCACAAATGCCCATGATGGGGTGGGGGGGTGGGGTGGAGGAGAACAAAATGCATCAACTGGCTGCACAAATGGGTATAGGGGGTGTCGAGGGGTTCCCCCCAGCTTCCCCCCAACCCCCCCCGTCTGCCGCTGCCCACCTCCTGCTTGGCAGTGCTGGGACCAGCCAGGCCCTCTGCCAGCTCCCCGACAGAGATGGGGAGGGGGGGGGAGGCGAGCTGGCAACCCTGCCAAAAATACACACTTCCAACTGCTGCCGAGTTGAATTTTCACGTTGTGCTTTGCCTCCCACACAAAATAAAGCCACACATTACCCACCCCCCCCGCACACATATATACACACAGAAACACCAGCCACGCGATGCTCCCAGAGACACAGCGATGGCTCCGGCCGGATGCCAGGGCAGCAGGTGCTTGGGTGGGATTGGGGAGCCCCGGGCAGGATTAGGGCTGTGCTTGGTGCTGGGCAGCCCTTGAGCTGGATGGGATTAAAGATTTGAAGGTGGGCGATGAGCCTCTTGCATCCAAAACCTCGGCAAGGTCATTTGATGGAGACCACGGTCCATGCGAGTTATAGAAGGGAGGAGGTTCTTCCTCCTTTCCTTCTCCTTCCAGCCTTGCCCATGGCATGGACACCAGCTGGGACATTACATTGATTATTTTCCATTTTTTAGGGGCTTATTTTATTCATGGCCCATGTGAGGTCCATCCCCTGTGGCGTGGCGGGGCCACAACCTCATCCCCAAGCCACCACAGGTCTTGATATACTCAACACTTTGCAAAAGACATAGGACTGGGGATCAAGCTCACCAGCATCCCAGCCAGGGCAGGGGGTGACAGTGCTGTCCCCGCAGCCCCCCTACCTTCCTGTATATTTTGTCCCACAACCTTGGGACATTTTCCACCCCCTGCCTCAGTTTCCCTACCCACGGAGCCACCTTTTCCAGAGGCTGTGAGGGACGAAGGGACACCATGTGTGTGGGGATTTGGGGTGACACTCATGGTCCCAGGGGACATGGTAGACCCCAGAACCATCCTGAGAAGGGCCTGTCCTGCCACACCGAGCACCCAGGGACACCCAAGGCTTCACTGCCTGCTTGGGGCCCATGGGTGCTGTGCCACCAGGTGGGCTTTGGTCCCTGCCAAGGGGCTTCTGGAGCAGCTCCACTTGAGCAGAGACCTCCCAACTCATCACATTTGTGGTGCCAAGGGAAATGGCAGAGATTTAGGGGTGTGGTGTTACTGAGGAGCAAAAACAGGAGGGTCCCGTCCAGCAGCTCCTCTCTGCCCATCCATCCGTCTGTCTGTCTGCAGGTGGTGAGTCAGATCGACCGACTGACGTCGGACTTTGAGTTTGAGCTGGAGCCGGATGACTGGACGACGGCGACGGCCAGCAGCACCTCCAGCAGCGAGAAGGGGGGGGGCGCCTTCGAGCTGGGACCCCTCGATTTCACCGCCTCCGACATCCTCTCCGACAGCTGGGAATTCTGCTCCTTCCTGGAAGCTTCCACCCCCTCCGACCCGGGCGATGGTCCCGAGCCCCCCCGGCTGCAGCCGCAGCCCCCGCCAGCTCGCCAGCCCGATTACCGGCTGATGAACGGGGGGATCCCCATCACCAATGGTCCCCGGGGTGGTGGGACCCCGGATTCATCCAGCGAGGAAGCCTTTGGCACGACAGCCAGCCAGAAGATCCTGCATCACCGACCGGCCGGCACGCGGGAACGGGTCCGGTTCAGCGACAAGGTGCTTTACCACGCTCTGTGCTGTGACGATGACCGGGACGGTGACAGCACGGCGTCCCCGGGGGATGATGGCCCCGAGGAGCCCGGCCGTAAGGTGCTGGCGGGGCCACCCTCGAAGCATCCTTCCACTGGTGGTGGTGGTGGTGGTGGACCCCCAGCGCGGCGGCTGACGAGGAACAGCAGCACGCAGACCGTGGCCGATAAAAGCACCCAGACAGTGCTGCCTTATATCCCGGCCAAGCAGAAAATTAAAAATAAAAACTGACGCCAGCTCCGCCGCACGGATTCGGGGAGGGTGGGTGGATGGGGGGATTCCTGGGGAGGGACAGAAAAAAAAAAATATATATAAATATATATTTAAATAAATCAATACTACTAATAAAATCAACATGAAAAGGTGGCAAAGAAGACAAATGTCCCAACTACCTACCCGTCATTTTTGAGGCTCAGGGAATTTTAAACTGTTTTTTTTGTTTTTTTTTTTTTTATTTGTGGACAGAATCTTCAGATCAATAAACCGTCCATCCTGGAGAAATAATAACAATAACATATATATATTATATGTATATATGTACCAAGAGAGGGAAGCCTATATGGAGGGGAGAGCCAGCACATCTGAGGTCATGGCAGGGGGATGGATGGGGACGTGGCGGGGGTGGCTGGGCCGGTGGCGGGGACAGAATGTCCCTCCCTGGGACATTTTATCCCTTCTTGGCTTCAGAAGAGGCAGTGTGATCTACTTGGTCATATCTGATGTGTGAAAAGAGCGGGGATGTCACACCCCGCCCCCCCCCCCCCGCCACCACAGGCTCAAGAGGGGCTTTGCAGAGAGCAAAACCACACCAGTGCCATGGAGCCGGGGTAAAGGACACCCCCCCCTTCCAATTCCTGTCCTTTATATCAGGTCGAGGGGAAATATTACCGACCTCCAAGTCTTGTAACCATCTTAAAATAATGTGGGAAACATGTCCAGCTTTCCTTTAGGTACCCGCTTCTCATTTTGCATTTCGAAAGCCACAGCCCCAAGATAGGGGAAGAAAAAGCTGGATTTGCTCTAAAAATTGAAGGAATCTGGCCTTCCAAATCCACGCTTGGCATTTTTTTCAGCCTCCAGGTTTTGCCGAAGCCTTCAGCATCCAAAGGGGTCGGTGCAGCACCTGGTCCCGGAGAAAAAACACCCCTTGTCCTCCCCACCGGCTCTTCTTCCCGCAGAGCTGCATTTGTACCACCAGCCCTCAAGCATCCCCGGCACAATGGTGTTTTTTCCAAGTCTGGCAGCAAAAAAAACCCTCCACCTTGACTCCTTATTTTTAATCCAGGTCAGAGATGCTCCATTTCAGGCCTTTTCCCAGTGCCACCCCGATTTTTACTCTGGAGCCAGGACCCTCGCTGCCACCCCGCTTCACTACCAAGGGCAAGGGATGCTCCTGCGAAACGTCCATCAAAGAGGAAGCGAGGGTGATCAAAACACATTGAATTCAACTCAGATCATGGCAGGAGAAAAGCCTTTCACCCAAATTATGTTGAATTATTCTTTTGTTTTGTTTTGTTTTTTAGTTTTTAGGATGCAATGGATATGGCATTCCCTGGGGATCATCATCCATTCCCACGATGTGCAGAGCCTGGGGGGGTTTGGTGCCTCTGATCCAGGGAGCATCCATCTGGGTCCCCACCGGGACATCCCACCCCTGGGCAAAACTGGGAAAGGGAAGAGCCCCACAGAGGGGACCATGGGGGGAAGATGATGCTGATGATGCTGACACATCCTCTTCCTCTGCATCTCTCCCTGCCCTCAGGGCTGGGACCCCAAGGGGAGCCTTAACTCCTTGTTTTTCACAAATAGGGCCACCAAGGGACGGGATGTCCCCATCCCATATCCTGGAGAGGGGACAGCCAGGCTCACCCAGCACCAGCACGGGAAGATGTGGGATGAGACAACTCCTCTCCCTCCATTACTCCGCATGTCAACAGCTGGTTACTTATTTATTTTTATGAGCTTTTTACAGCTTGGCCCCATTGTAAAGGCATGATTAATAGATGTAGCTTTGTTCTTTAATAACTCCTCCTGAAGGATGCCAGGGAGAGCACGAGGGAAAAATTCAGAGCAGTCGGAGCCACAGAAGGAGATGTTTTTGGGCTGATCTGGATTTGGGGACAATCGCATCACCTGCAGCCCCGCAATGACCTGCACAAGCAGCCAGAGGGGAAACTGAGGCACAGCCTGGGGATGCAAAAGCTCCGGCTCCTGCGCAGCTCAGGGCAAAACCGCTCACCTTGGGGCCGGGGATTTAAAGCCAATTGCTGCAGTCAGGGCCATATGGACAAGGGTAATAGCTTCTTCCCCCTACGTTTCTATTAAGAATGAATTTACAGCCGTGCAAGCTTTATTTCATGCTCTCCCATAAATCCAAGCGACGGCGGTGGTAAGCGCTGTATTAACCTTTCGTGCCCGCGGATGGAAAAACCGCCATAAAACAGGGGTTAAACAGAGAGGAAGGCAATTCCTCTGCTCCCGTGTGCTCGGGTTAAGGGGTGATAAAAGCCACCGCTGATGTACGGAGAACCGCGGGCGATGTCCTTGCTGCTCCTCTGCACACCCAGAGGGGTTTTGCTGTTCTTATTTAGCAGCAAAACCTGCTGGGTTGGGGTTTTTTTTAGGGTAAAATTCAAGAGGATGGGAATAATCGTTGAAACAAATACAGAGAAACTGTTCAAACTAGTAAAAATGGCTTTGTTACACCAGCAACAAAGTTATTAATGGTGTTAGTAATGGCACCACCAACCTAGTTATTAATGGTGAATTAATGGACTTTGCTCTTGCAGGGACGAGATCCAGCTCATCGGAGTTATCGCCCATGGCCATGGGGAGGGTGATGTGGGACAGAGCTGGACTGGGAAAACACTTTGTCTTTGTCTTGATGCTATATATTGAGAAATTAACGAGCCTTTTCCCCCCCAGCATCCCAGCAATGTCTCTGTCCTCCATCCCCAGCCCCTCTCTGGACCCCAAAACCTGGTCAAGAACACCCGAAACAGCAACACGACAGTCACTGGAGCTGGCAAAGGAAGGGACAAAGGGCTCCTGTTTCCTCCAAGAAGCAATAAAGAAACCATCAGCAAATAAAATGAGGACACAGACCGGCCAGTGACCCAGAATGGTGGGTACCTCTGCCATGCATCCTGCTGATTTTTGGCCGGGAAGGATGCTCGGCGACTGCTCCAGCCGGAGCCAGGGTTTGATGGGGTTTAAAGCAGAATTTCAGCTTCACATTTAAATCCTCCCGGCTCTGACCCTCCCCATGGCTCCTGTTTAAGTTGACCCGAATTACAAGAGGCTCTGCTGGGGTTTGTGTTTTGAAGAAAGTACTCTGAGCTCACCCAGCCCCTCCAGATCACGAAATCCAGATGGAAAGTTACACACACACACCCCCAGAATAAGCTGTCTCGCTACATCTCACTTCGGCAAGGGCTGAAAATAGCCCCCGACTGCCTGGAGATTTCACTTCTGAGCTCGCTGACATGAAAGGCAGCCATCAAAGTGGATAACAGGATATTTTACAGCCTAAGGAAGAACTCCGGCTATAGTTTGGGCTTCGGGAAGGCCAGTTCTGCAGGGGATGGGAGCCCGGACTGCACCCATGGATCCCTGCGCACATCCCGACCACCCCAGGAAGCCAAAACCCAGGCTGTCCCCATGCATAGATGCAGCTTTTTTGCTCAAATCTATTATGATCCACTCTCAGGGGACTGCACCAACCTCTCCCCCCCCAAGCAGAGATGGGCTTTATTTCACATAGCCCTGGCTCAGACCAGGCTACAACCAGCCCCCCTTGTAGCTCATCAGCTGGTAAAAACATCCCTGGATTTTTAGCCAGCCCGCCCCCCCCACCCCCAGCATCGCTCAGGGCTGGTTGCTCGCTGCTGCTGGAAGACAAATGCTTTGTTTTCCAAGGGAGAGGCTATGCCTCCTGCCTCTGTTAATGTACAGCATCTTGTCTTATTTGTTCCTCGCTGTTCCACAGCTGAATTACTGCAAGTGATGTACCAGTGCTTTGCACGATGATGCTTCTTTATAGCTGCAAGAGGAGCACTCCTTCAGCCTCGCCTCCCGGCTCTCAGAAGTTCAATCCATCTTACGCCCTGCGAGGGGGCCGCCAAAGCTCTTCCCTCCTCATCCCTCTGGACAGAGTGCTCTGCTCCATGGGGAGAAAAGGAGCATCCCCCTAAAAGCTACAGTCCCCATGGGCTTGATGCAGCTCAGCTGCGTCTTCCCAGCTTGATTTTGCTCTGTGGTGCGGCGAGCCCGGGGTCGCATCCTCCCCAGCTCTGCTTATCTCCAGCCTCGGGGCCAGATAACTCTCTGACGATGGTTATTTCCTTGCAAGAAAAGGCTGCACGGGGAGGAGGTGAGGAGCCCTGCACCCAGCAGAGTGTACCCCAGGCCGCTCACAGCACCCCGAAGCTGCCCCCATCCCAGGGGATGCCCAGCCCTCTCTCCCTGGGGAGCTACCGCAGCATCCTGCAGCATCCTGTATCCCTTCACCTCCTCACCCCAGCTCAGGGCATCCCCCTCAGAGGAGAAAGGTGGGTTCAGGGGCACCCCCAAGCCACATGTCAGGGCTCTCGGTGACTCAGTGCTGGGTTATGGAGTCAGCCCAATGCAATTTGGCATAAAGCCCCAACGAGAGCATCTCCCCTGCTTGCGTTCCTCTCCAGGCTCTGCCAGCCGAGCCCTCCTGGCAGCCACGGGGTGGAAATGTATAAGCTGAGCCTGGCCAGACATGGGCCTGAAACAGGTACTCGTGGCCATGGCACGCTAATTAATCCTCATTTGTGCCTGGCACTTGCCAGCCTGTAATTTCACAGCTTGCTGGAGGCCTCGGTACCGCAGGATGGCTAACAGTCACTCTGTGGCCAGGACAGCTTCCCCATGCTCATGGATGGAGTGGTGGGCTCCAACCTTCTCCAGGGCTGATAACCCAAGGATGGAGGAGTGTTGGCTGGACACCTGGAGAAAACCTTCTGCTCTGCCAGGAGAGGGAAAGAGAGGGACGGGGAGCCTGGATGGATACCCACAGGTGGGGTAGGAGCCATCATCCCACCCCAGCAAGGGAGCAAGGAGGGGTGAGGGGGAAACCAATGTCAACGGGGAGCTCAGAGCATCAGGCAAGGTGAAGCAGGTCCAAGGCAAGGTGGGAACAAGTTTGTGGTCAATGGGCATTACTGGAGAGCAGCATCCCTGCAACACAGCTCCAGCAGGGACCCATAACCCCAGACTGAGCTTAAATGGGCTCCTGGGACCACGGGCAGGGTGCGGGGGGGGGTCCCAGGTGGAGCTGTCCAGGCCATTTGATGCCCCCAAGGCCATGGGAGGCCAGACTCAGGGTGAGGGTCTCTGCCTGACATGCTGAGCTGAGCTAAGCTGGCAGCTCCACCACCACCTTCAGCCCAGCAAAACCTGCTTCTCCAGTGGCCACCGCTCCTGGAGCTCAACCTTGCAGTACCTGGACATGACCCTTGTGACGCCAATGGGAAACATGTATTTATTTATTACGTTATCTCACCTTATAAAATGCATTTTTCTGGGTGATGGCTGGGTGCTCTCCCACCACTGGGTGGCAGTGGGCACACACACACGTACACACATGCACATGCGTGCCCCACGCAGGGGCTGCCTCCGTCCTTGCCGCCCCTTTGGTGACCTGTGCCAGGCGCTGAAGGTGGCCCCGTGTCACATCACCTCTGTGGGTGAACATTGTCATCACCCCGTGCTTCATCCCTAGTGGGGACGTGGGCACTGGGCAGCTTCAGCCTGGCTACATCCTGCTCTGAGGAGGAGAGCATCCCCCAAAAAATGCAGCCCAAAAGTTCAAATTTGAGACCAAAAGTGCTTCTTACCTCCATACTCTGGGTGTGGGCAGCAATCTGGGTCTTGCCTTGACCTCGGGACAAGGGGTGCTTGGCTGGAGAACCCCCCTGTTTGCAAGGCAGCACCCCCCAGAAGAGCCCCAGCTCCCCCCGGAGCTGCCAGGGTCCAGCTGAGCCTGCCAAAACGCAGCCGCACCAGAGGAGCCCTGGAGGTACTTGTAAGACAAGGGATGACATGCTTGATGGGACTTCTTAATTAGATCTCGCTAAACCAAAATGTACCGGGGCTCCCCTGGCAGAACAACGTCAGACAAAACATTAATCATGCTCCAAATAAATAATTAAAACGTCGAGGGTCTTAGAAGGGGGGGACAAGGGGGACAAAAAAACAGGAAAAAATCAAAGGTATCGGCACCAGCCCATAATCCCATAATAAGGAGCACTGCCACAGGGTCCAGTGATGTCCTATCCTTGGAGGGGAGCAGAACTGTGTCCCTAGGGTCACCTGAGCCAGGCAGGACCCGAAATGTTCATCGAAATACAAGCCCAAAGTCCCAGGAGGTGTCAGGATGAAGTTTGGGACCTTGTAACCTCATCCTTGGAGTCATGGGATTACATCCCCGTCTCAGCTTTACGTTAAAACATGTCTTTTCACAACTAGCACCTGTGGACTCAAAGGAGGGATTAAAAAAAATATTATTTCCCCATTGGTTGGCTCATGTTGTGCCTTGGTACATCATCCATGACTTACCTCTGGGACATCATCCACGGTCACCTCTGGGACATCATCCATGGACACCTTTGGGATGCTGGGGGGTCCCCAGATCTTGGGCTGGGGCAGATGCCTGATGCAGCGTGGGAAAAATCTCTTCACCCAGCACTTAGGAAACACTTTGGGGAGAAAACAACAGAAAAAGGCTTGGAAAAGGAAGCTCTCCCTCCCCATCCCCTCTCAGCCAGAGCAGAGACGATTACTCAGTGTAAGCAACTCAGAGCTTAAATTATTCATGGAGACATTTGCATCCAAGAACATGATTGAGGCAGATCTGGTCCTGTCCCTCCCGTCCCCCAGCTCCCCGGCCACACAGGCGAGATGGTGGAAAGGCTCCTCGGGACCACGCAATCCCCATCCTGGCATCAGCCTTGGCCAAAACCTCTGGTGCAAGTTTATGGGGGGAAGAAGAGGAAAAAAGAAGTATGAGGGGCTGCAGGGTATTGGTTTCCCCTGCATGGCCATCAAAGCCACTTGGGTAGCAGCCTCCAGAAACAAACATCACCTCTGCTCTGCTGTCTTCTTCTCTACCTTTCCTACAATGCATTTATTAAAGAGCAAACTTCATTTATTAAAAAGCAAATCCAGGGCTGTGGTGGGATGGGGTTGCTCCCCTGATGAGCTGACAGTCGATGATTAATTTAATACAATGACCGTATTTTTCAGCTTCTGGTTTACCTCCCTGTCAGGCTGCGGTGCTGTGGGGAAACGAGGTGTTTTCTGCCAAGGATGGAGCAACCCCATAGCCCTCGGACATGGCCACCAAGAGATGATGCTGCTCACCCAGAAGATGATGGGCACCTAGGAAGACTCGCTGGTGAGCAGCATCCCAGACCTTCTTCCTCCTCCCAGCCCTTCCCCAGCACCATCACCTAGGTACAAGGCTCACTGCGGATGAAGGACTCCACCAAAACCCGCTTTATTACGTTAATATTTGCTGGTAATGAAGCTAGCTAGCACTTAGAGCTCCAATCAAATTAGGAAAGCTATAATGAACAAGAAGTGGTGCATTAATTCATTAGCAGGGAATTACGCTAAATTATCTCAGCAAATACAGCAAAACTTTAATTTACTAGCGGTGTTTTCAAATGGCTTTTGCTCCTTTGTCTCCATTTACACCATGGCGCATTTTTTTCTGGCAGCAAAAAACACAAGAAGTGAATTAACCGCAGCTCCTTAGGGAGATGCTTTTGTCTCTGAGATGGGAAATAAATTCCCGTAAGAGATACCAGAAGTTTTCCTTTTCAGCTCCTTCTCCAGGTCTACCCGGGGAAAATGGATATTATTTACAATAAACAACTGAAGTGCTCAGGAAACACCTTTGCAAAGGTCACTGCAGCATCCCAAAGCTTAGAATAACGTTCTGCTTTGCTGATCACCACAGAAAGGGGAAAAGGAGGGAAAACAAATAATAATAAAGTGTAGCAATTTCCTTGCACATACACAGCCAGGGCATTAATAATGTACGTCTTGGGGAAATTACCTGATAGTCAGCTGCCAGTTTGTACATACTTAATGCATAACGTTGGGCATAAAAAACGCAATGTCCTCTTTAATATCCACAGACCTGTGCAGATACGGGGGGCTGAGAAAGGACACAACTCATGTCACGTCCTCAGCCTGACACGACTCGAGAAACAGATCCCTGGGCCCTTCTCATCTAAGCGCATCACACCTGGAGTGGTCCTCACTTGCAAGAGCCAGCCCCACATAATGTCAACAATGGAAAAGCCCCTCTTGCAGGTCCCCTCTCCCCACACCTCTTAGCTTTAAAAAGAAAAAGTAGAAGATAACTTCTACTAAGTTCTCCTACTAAGATAACTTCTACTAAGGGGTAATGGTTTTAAATTGGAAGAGGGGAGATTTAGATTAGATATTAGGAAGAAATTCTTTACTGTGAGGGTGGTGAAGCACTGGAACAGGTTGCCCAGGGAAGTTGTGGCTGCCCCTCCCTGGTGGGGTTCAAGGCCAGGCTGGATGGGGCTTTGAGCAACCTGCTCTAGTGGAGGTGTCCCTGCCCATGGCAGGGGGGTTGGAACTTGATGATCTTTAAGGTCCCTTCCAACTCTAACCATTCTATGATTTTAAAAACACCAGAAGGTATTTTTCCTAGGTGGTTTTGGTTTTTTTCAGTAAAAGGAATATTTATTTTTAATGAGCTTCCCATGTACTCACACAGCTCCAGGAGCTGCTGATGCAGGAACACTTCCGCAGCAGGAGAGCACAGGTAAAGCCCCTGAGCCGGGGGTCAAAGCCCAACCGAAAGAAAAAGCAGGGCAAGGTCCAGAAGACATCTGGGGCAGAAAGAGGACCCTTGGGACATCAGGGAGCTTATTCACAAGGGTAAAACGAGGGTGGAAAGGAGCCCGTTGCACCACCACAGGGCATGGGTGCCTGTAGCCTCCTATTTGAATGACCAGGTCTGCAACAATACACATGCAGCATTTAAGGCAGGAGAGCTTTGGGCTTGGAGAAAAGAAAAAAAAAAAAAAAAAAAAAAAAAGCAATAAACAAGGCTGGAAAATCTTTGGGCTGCACAGATGTACCTTCCTGCAGCTGCAGGGCTCCAGGAACCAGGTTTTATTTGTGTTTAATTGCAAGTCAGGCAGCTCAGGGATAATAGGGGAGGCTTCTTCCTTTCAAAACTGGAAAACAACCCCCTGAAATGACACCCTGGTCTAAGCGACCTGGAGTTTTCAATCAGATTTGGAAATTTCAGTTGCCTTATTGTTTGTTGTTTTTTTTTTAAAGCTATCTACCTTACAGACCAGGAATCCTTCACAGAATGGTCTCTCCTGCTGGGTGGCAGCGCCACGAAGGGGATAGTCCCATGGGATGCACTCAAGCACCTCAAGGCTTGCCATGTCAAATACCCTGCTTAAAAATAAACTGCAGCCCCTTGTGAACATACCCAGCAGATGTAAAATTGCCGCAAGAAGTACCTGATCGTTCTCCTGCATGATAAATTATTTTTCTTTTAATTAATACCTTGAAGGCCACTTATAAGCCTATCACCAACATCTCCATATAACTGGTGGCTTGGAGGGAGCTGGAGACACACATGAATAACCGCAGTGCATCCTCGTTCATGTTATTAATTCCCGCAAATTGATTGCTCTGCCAGCATCTTACAGCTTTCTAATTAAGTCTTTGCTGAGGCGCTCCTGCGTGCGAGGGAAAGGAACGCTGGAGGAGTCCAGAAGCAGCAGTTATGGGACTGGGGCCGATGGGGTTCACAGCTGGGGAAGAGCATCACGTGCCGGGCACTGCCTCTCTTCACCCACCAAGAATGTCACCTACAGGAGGTCTCACAGCCCTTGGGGACAAGAGAGTGGCACCTGGCACTGCCCAGCTCTTAAGAGCCTCCAGTGCCAAATTCCTGCCTGGTCTCTTAGTTGTATAAACCCTCCATCACCCTTCCCGAGACACCTTTGCCTCCCCAGCTCCTTAATCTAACTGCGGCAATCCTGGCTTTGGGAGTCTCAGCTTGGGGCTGGAGTTCTGGGAACATTCTCCACCAAATCCTTCTCCTCCTTGGCCTTCCTATTAGATTTTTATCCTGGTAGATTTTGGGTTCAAAAAAGGCTCAGGCTGAGGGATTAGTGCTAATAGGATTGGATCCCACAGTGCTTGGAGCCCAAAACTCAGCCAGATTTCCTCCCCATCTCCTAACCTGGATGCTGAAGCCCTTAGAGGGGAGAGGAGAAGTCCTGTGCTGATGGTTACCTCCATAGAGCCTGCACCAGAGGAGGTCACAAGCCCACAGCCTGAATTAAGAAGAAAGAGCCACAAAGCTTGGAGTGTTTATTAAGCTCCTCATGGGTCTGGGAAGGGAGGTGGTGATGGCAGCATGTGTTGGGATTTCACAGCTGGAAGAGCTTGCAGAAGATGTGACACCCAGAGGAGCACAGTCTCAGTCAAACCCCAGCAGCACAGGACAACAGTGACGAGAGCAGCAAGTGGCAGTTTACTTCAGAAGGTGGGAAGAAAGTGACTTTATAGATGAATGAGGAGCCTCAAGACAGATGGTTGAGAGCATCATTCACGTGGGGCTGCCTGTAAAGGACAACCTCCAGTTCCCATCCAGGGGACAGGGTTTCTGTGCCCTTGGGAGGAGCACCAACGACCTTCTGGAAGTCTAGCACCACAGCCTGGCCACACACTCATCCCATCCTCACAGTGCATGGCACCTTGTCAAGGTGAAAATCAAGCAAAAAATTGACTTTAATCTTCTGTAGCTCCTTCAGGAAGTAGCTTGTGCATTAAACATAAAGGCTGACAGCTTGATCCGGGAAGATTTTAGCCAAAAAAAACCCCCACACAAACTTACATGGCTGCCTCACTTTTCCACCTGATTATGTCAGCTCAGCCACTGAATTCATTGAACAAAGAAACAGGAAACGTTTGCCCTAAGCACATCATCCCTGGGCTTTCAAACTGAGCTTGCCCAGGGAGGGGGGCTCCTGCTCCACACCCAGTCGAGCCCCCAGAGCACAAGTGCTGGACTGGTCTCTGGGTGTCAGGGAAGGCTCCTTTGCAGAGCTGGAGCCACAAAACCCCAGCTTTGTTGGGGTGTGTTGTAATGAGAACCAGCATCACTAGATCACAATCCAACAGCCAGGGGATGGGCAGCCTGAGAGAGCTGTTTCCAGCCTTCAGCTGCCAAATTTAGGTAACGCCTTTAGAAGCAGCAGTTTTTTTTTAAGAAGGCAAAAGCAAAGGACCAAACATGTGAGAGCTACTGTCACCACTCTGAGCCAAAGGCTGTTGCAAGCATCAGGTCATTGACTTCTCCCAGGATATTGAAAGCAAAAACATGAGGCATAAGGTCACTCAAAGCAGAAGGATGGAGAGGAGACAACAGCCTTGGGGATTCTCCCTGCAAAGCACAGGAGAGTCACTAGCACCAACCAAGGCCCAGTTGTGCTTCAAGGAACCTGACCCCATCGCTGTGCTCACCCAGGAGTACAGGGTCCTGCACTCCATGAAATAAGTCAAATACTTCACCTTATACCATGTAGATAATCTTTACACCAGGTAGCACCTCGGAGCACATAGCCCTCCAGCCATGGGATAAGAAAATCCCACAGCCTCCAGGTTGGCCTAGAGGTGACCATCGCTCCCAGGGTGTCCTCTGGGGCATGGGGCTGCAAGTGGCACACAACCCAGGGCAAGAAACTTATTTTGAGGAACATCTGCGTTACTCAAACTCTTGAGAAGTGCCACTGGTGCTAAACTCACCACATCAGGAAAAGAGAACCCAAGAGTTCATACCCAGCTTGAATCCCACCAGGCAGAAGACAGCTCAAGCTTAAGCCAAGAGGTGAGAACAAGCCTATGCTGTGCAGGAGGGAAAGCCACAGACAAGAAGAGTGATTTCACAGAGCCTTAAGGCTTGTCCTATGCATATTGACTCCATGCAAGTATGATGAGGACTCCGGGGCCCCATGGTGCAGCTCCTCCAGCACACCAGGGATAGAGTCCCCAAGGCTGCTGCAAAGAGAGGTGATGACAAACTAGGTCATATATCCAGATCTACTGAATACCCACCATTTAGGTTTCAAAAAAGGTCTGTTGAGAGTGGGTAGACCGGTAGTTTTCCCTATTTATCCTCTAACTGGGGAAAGTTTACTGGCTTACCTGGAAGACAGTGCATGAGCACAGCCCCAGCTCCCACCTGAGCAAACCCTGACTGCTGTCCCTCCACCCCACTGAGGACACAAGGGAATGAAAGAAACATTGCTCTTTATTACAGTTGGGCATTTACAGAGACACTCCGGGAGGGCAGCTACATCGTCTGCACCCAAGAAACACAGCAAGAGCGGTCAAGGTCAACACAGCAGCTGCTGTGAGCACAGCAACTTGGACCAGCACAGGAAGTCCTTCAGCAGCACCTGGAAGAGGAGAAAAACCCCACTTATTTCACATTCAGTGATTTTCCACCATCCATCAGCGGAAGAGCTCACAGGCAGCTTTGGGAAGAAAACCCTCAGAGTGTCTTCTGGTGATCATACTGGAAAGTCTAAGTCCAGCCGGGAAATCAGGGGGGATTCATGACTAGATCAACCTGGAGTCACCTTCAGTAGACACCTGAAGGCACCTCAAGTCAAACCAAACAAGACAGACCACATACCATGTGGGGTCTTCCCTGCTGGGGCAAGACCCCCCGAAGAACTCCACAATCCCTGAGCCGGATCAAGGATCACTAGTGGTCCAAGCGAGACTTCAGCCTCTGCCGCCATCGAGGACCCACCTGACAAGAGATGGACAGGAATGAGTTCACAGGGGAGAGAACTCCTGCTTCCCCCGGATTTCAGGGCTCACAGGAAGGCAGACCCTGCCAGAGCAGCTTTCTGGTGGCTTCAAGCAGAAGGACACACAGACTCTGGTACTTGAACAAGGACACTGGAGAAGAGCTTGGTTTCTCCTTCAGAGGAGATGCATCTGCTAAAGATCTGCCAGCACCTTGGCCATCCCAGCCTGGAGGGTCACCCTGCCCCAGGGGGACAGCGTGGACACACAGAGCCTTACTTTGCTTGGAAGGGATGTCTCTCTTCAAGCGCCTCCCGGGCCATCCAGCTGGAGGGTGGATTCTCCGGGAGGATCCTCCATGCGATGGACAGTTGCCTGTCTCACAGCAGCTGCAGATGTCTCCAGTACCCTCCACTGGAGCCCAGCTGAAAGGGAATCACCCGTAAGCCCTCTTCTCCAGGCTGGTCCCCTCCCTACCTGCACCAGCTACTCACAGGCTGCTGGCTTTGTTGAAGGAACAGGCCTTGTTCAAGGCAGTTGGGGCTTGGTCAGCTGGGGAGACCTTCAGGTGGCAGGTGATATAGATCTGGAAGGGACAGGAGACCCACATCCAAGGTTCAGTAAGTCTGTCCAAGCAGAACAGCACGGCTTCTGGACATGCTGGGGCAGCAGGGGCAGGCACCACGTCTCACCAAGTTCCTGTCATCTCCAGCAAACCTGAAGGCATCCACTGTGAACCGCAGCGTGTCCTGCCTCAGCCTTGGAGAGATGAAGGCTGAGGAGCTGTCATCTGATCTCCCATCCACCAAGCACCTGCACCAGGGCCACAAGAGTCAGGGGCATCCCAGACACCTCCAGCAGCACCCCCAAGACCCCACCGCACCCCTTACCCGCTGAGCTCAATCAAGGCATATCGTGGAGAGGAGGTCCTGTCGGGACTCAGGGTAGCCACACAGTCATCCACAAAGAGCCTCAGGGGTACATGGCCCCCAGAAGCCACATCAGCCTGCAGGTGCAGGCTTTCCCCCAGCTGGAAGCCATTGGAGAGTCTCTCAGTGCTCCAATCATCTGGAAGGAAGAGTCAAGGCCACAGGTCACTTTGGACAAAAGCACATGGCCCTCCCAACCCCCCTCCCACAGGGCACCTCTTCACTTAGCAGCAACCCCATGTCTCCCTCCTGCAAGGTTTGATTGGAGCCCACATCACAGCTCTCTTTGGCTGCTCCACCCGTGGCCCAGACCCAGCAGGAGCAGGGACCCGAGGGAAACGGGGCTCTGGGGGCTGCACCCACCGGTCATGAGGCGCAGGGAGAACGTCAGCCTCTCCTCTGCCAACAGGGTGGAGCGGAAGGGAGCCCACGTGGGCCGGACACCATTGCTGCTCACATTGCTCCTCCTAAAGGGAAGAGACAAGCCTTAACACGGATGCCACCAATCACCTCGGGTCCACAGGAGCAGAGACACAGCCCCCACTTCCTCACCTGGGATAGTGACACTCAAGAGCAACCACAGCTGGGTTGGTCCTTACAATCACCAGGTTGCCAGAAGGAGTAGGTTTGTAGGACAAACTTGTTTTGTAGATCAAGGAGTCAGGGGTCATCTGGAAGGAAGGTTTGGGAGAGCTCCAAGTCAACCAGAACCTCAGCACCAGCAGCCACCCACCACTGACTGCGCCAGGACACAGAGGCCCATCAGCTCCCAAGGCTGTCTTCCACATTCCCAATCCAGCACGTACAGGGTGCCATGAAGCTTGGATGGCATCCCAACGAGGTGCCAGTCCTGGAGGAAGTCAGGCTCAAGGACCTGGGCACTCCAGCAAGCACCCGCATCAGGTGGGCAGGGGCTGTAGGACAGGAGGTCCTCAAGCCTCCTCCCCCACCTCAACTGGGGAAACCAGCTCCAGGCAGCCCTTCTCCTCTCCTGATCAGGAGGTCACCAAGTTCCCAGCAAGCCCCTTGCCCAACTCCCCCAGGGACACTCACTGCAACCGCTGCCCAGCTCTCCCATGGTCTCATGCATCCAGCTGCATCCCTCCCAACCCTGAAACCACTACAAGCCTTGCTGGCTCTTGCGTGTGCACCTCACCTAGGGCTTGAGGGTAGGACCCACACTCCAAAGACCAGCTCTCCTATGGCCACACCACCCCTGCCTGGAGACTTGCTGCAACCGGGTGAGCCCCTCTCCACCCCAAATCCCAACATCACTTTTACCAAGTCATTTCTAGGACCAAGACCTTCGCCAAGAGGAATTGGGCAGCGTGACAGCACGCTGCTCTTCAGCCATTCCCACTTACCCACCCAGCGCTGGTCAAAACCCAGAGGAAGGGCCGTTCCCCGCACACCATCACCAGGGATGGAGCAGGCCCTCAGCCCAGCATCCCACCTCACCTGCAGGCTGCTGCCACACTCGTGCAGCCCAGCCACAAAGGTCACCGTGCTCTCAGCAGCACCCTGGGCCACCGGCAAGCAGGCAGCTGAGCCCAGGGTCAGGTCCCCAGCCTTCACCAGGTGTCCTGTGCCAAAGAGGTCCCTGTGCACCGTGACCACCACCTGCGCCTCCTGGCACTCAACGGCCACAGGGTGCAGCGGAGCCGCAGCCTGGAGCTGGGAGACATCCACCCATGCCCAGGGAGAGGGCCGGGAGAAGGAAGGCACACGCGGACGGCTCCAGGAGGAGTCCCCCCGCACCTCCAAGACACCCGAGCCCCTTGGAGGGAAACGCCAGGGGCTGGAAGACACAGCCTCAGCCAGCACCCAGCAGAACACAGCAAACCCCAGCCTGCCTCCAGGCCCCATCCTGAACACAGCAAAACCAGCTCATGGAGAAAAGGCTCCTCAGGAGACTTTTATAGCAGCCCCCAGCAGCCCAGCCCAGACGGGGCACACCTGGGGGCTGCAGGCATGGCCACCACCCAACCAGCAGCAGCCTGGGACAACGGGACCCAGCTGGGACCAGCCCTCCCTCTCAGGCTGTGCAGGGTGATTTCCCTGGAGCTGCACCTGGAAATTCACTGGAGCTGCACCTGAAAATTTCCTGGAGCAGTTTCTCCCATGTCCCCCTGGCTTGCCTCTTTGGCCTGGCATCAGCCCTTGACACCTCGGTGGCCAACTGGCCACAAGACCTCTGCTCTTGTCCCTCGTACCTCTGCCTGTGTCCTTCTTCCTCTGTGACACGGAGCCAGTTTTGGCCACCAACATGGCAAGGGCTCAGCCAGGCTCCCACAAGCATTTCTCCACTGGTCTCCACCACATCATCATCAATTCCCCAAGCCCAGGTCCTACAGCAGCACTCGAGGTGGCACCTTCAGAGATGGAGAGGACCTGAACTGCAAAACCCACCTGGGCTGTGGCCCGTGTTTGTTGGCAATGTGTCCCTGCTGGATTTCATGGGTATCTGCGCTGGGTAATTGCATATGGAGTAATGAAGGCATCAGAACCGGCTTATTTGCATAGAAAGCAGAGGTGCAAAAGCCGATCTTCCCATAATAGCAGCTGATAAGTGAACGGCAGGCATCATCAAGAGATTAATTGGCCCTCGTGTGCTAATTATGCTAACTGGCACAGCTGCTGGTGTGTACAGTACCATGACTAATGGCTCTACATCACTGAGCTGCATGAAGAGGTTGGGGGTCACTCAAAGCTGCTTGTCGTGGTGACAGAGCCCGGTGAGGGGGGTTCCCTGGACACGGTAGCAATGCCCTGCACACACCCGGTGAGGACAAACGAGCCGGGAGGGGGGTTTCAGCCCTGGTGCTTGTATTCCTCATGTGTTTCTACTGGTGCTTTACATGGGTGCCCGTGGAAGTGGGGTCTCCTGGCTGAAGCACCTTCCCCCTGGTCTGCTAGGACCTGCAGGAGGGGTTCGGGGTGGGGTGACTTGACCCGTTTGCTCTTCGAGGAGACCACAGCCATGAGCTGCATGAGCAAAGCTCCCACCAAGACCGAGGGCGTGAACCAAAATTCCTGGTGGGATCCCCTTCCCTTGCTGGCCCGTGCATCAGTCATTCCCTCCCCAAAGCATCAATAACGTCACACGCACGCACACCATCCTCCTCTGGCGTGATCTCTCTGTCCCAGCCTTGCCCCTTATATTTTTATGAGTGATGAATAAATGATACAACAAGAAAAACCTCTCTGGCAGCTCAAGCCCTCTTGATTAATTCAGCAAGCCCTCAGTCATCTCCAAACCCAGATCATCCCTGGGCTAGTAGCCGGGGGGGGGGGGATTACCCCTCAAGCTGGGTTTGCCCAGGGGGACTCCTGCAGCCAAAGGCATCCAGGAGAACGGGAGGTGATGCCCGTGATGCCCACAACCCAATCGCCCGGCCCAGCAGCAGGACATGGCACTGAAGGTCCGGGGGTTCATTCACCCAACCTCCTGCAAACCACCTCCACGAGGAACCGCCTCTACGCGGATGGGTGCCTGCACCCCACGCACCTCGGCTACTGCTCCAAAGGAAGAGGCGCAGCTCATCTACAAACCCAAGGAGCCACCAACAGCCCCAGCCCCGTGTCTCACCCCAACACAGCCCAAAGCCGCTCTGCTCAAAGGTGTGTTTCTCACACCTTGCAATAGCCCCAGCCCAAGGCTGGCAGGTCAAAGCACCGGCAGCACGATGGGGTGAAATTAAGTCAGGCATGTGCGATGAAACAGGGACGGGAGAATCACTGGCCTTAAAAGTCTGAACCTGTTGGGTGGGGAACAGCTTTTATTCTTGTTTGGGTGCAAAGGAGATCAACAGGCAGCAAAAAAACCCCGTCCCATCCACCACGTCCCGGCTCTTGCGCCGCAGCCAGTGCCGCATCCATCACTGTAATCTGTATTTAAGAGCTCTGAAGGAATAGCCCTCCCCATCTGCAGGGCCCTCTGGCTACAGTTTTCCTCCGGGAAGGAAGGACACTGGGAGGCACCTCCTCTTTGCCGTAGGACTCTGTCCTTCCCTGGTCTAACAGGAGCTCGGGGGCTTCACTGAGCCCCTGCCAGAAGGGGAAGGCCAACGGTTGCGTACGCCCCATCCATGCTCCTTGGAAAGCCTGCGCTTGAGCAGGACGAGTCCCACGGTGGAAGTCTTCTACCCATGCTGGAGAAAACAAATCCTATCCACCCCTTGGGATGAGTCTCCGCAATTTTATATTTTTATATACAACTTCATCGCTTGAGAGGAGAAAAATCATTTCTCTGTCGGGCACGGAAAAGAACCGCACTCCCAGCACATTTTCTCTGCATGGCTCATCCAAAGGCATCCCTTTATTTGCCAGGGTCCGTTTTCACCGGAGTGTTAAATACTGTATTAACAGGGGAACTGATTACTTCTCTGGCAGTAGTTACAGCCACCTCTCCTTACCCGAGACAGCACACGCTTCTCTAAGGCTCATTAAGCAACACCAACCTCTCGTCGCCGCTCCCCGAGAAAACGATGCTCTCACCGAGCCTGCAGCTCAGCCGCTCAGAACCCGCTTGCCAAAGCGTGGCCAAGGGCGGGTTCTCTCACCCACCACGAGGAACGATGGTAAAACGACACCGAAATGCCTCCCCAGCGTAAAATGACATGGGAACGTCACCCCAGTTGCCTCGGCCCCGCACCACGCTTCGGCTGCGCATCCCAAAGAGAAACAAACCCCGCTTGGTTGGTGCAGGAAAAGAGGGGAAGTGGAGTTTGAAAACGATATCGCTCATTAATTTTCCTGGCTGGAGACAACTTCATAATGCCAGGTAGGGGTTTTTTTGAGCAACATCACCGTTTCGTTTCAAATCTCCCTCAAACGACTTCTGAGTCACCGCGATAAATACTCCCCGCTCTTCCTTTCTGCTTCAGATCCCTTATAACTGCTGATGGATAAATTGCTCGAGTTACCCGGGATAAATGATGCTGGACAGCCACATCTGTAATTAAAGTGTCTCTCAGCCCTTCCCTTAACTCTGACTTAGCGGGACCAGGTGCCTTGTAGGTGAAGATCAAGCACGAGACCATCCGAGGAACCTGAAAGTGCACAAGTCCACGAGACCTGAGGGAATCCATCTGCGGGTTCAGAGGGAACTGGCAAATGAGGGTGCTCAGCAGCTTTCCATTATATTTGAAAAGTCGTGGCAGTCAGGTGAAATTCCCACTGACTGGAAAAGGGGAAACATAACCCCCATTTTCAAAAAAGGAAAAAAATCTAAGACCCAGGGAACTACAGGAATCCGTGTCCAGCAAGATCATGGAGCAGATCCTCCTGCAAACTCTCCTAAGGCACATGGAAAACAAGGAAGTGATCAGGGACAATCAACACGGCTTCACGGAGGGCAAGTCATGCCTGACAAATTTGGTGGCCCTTTCTGACAGGGTTACAGCATCAGTGGAGAAGGGGAGAGCAACAGACATCATCTACCTGGATTTGTGCAAAGCATTTGACACAGACCCACACAACATCCTGGTCTTTAAATTGGAGAGCCACAGATCTGATGGATGGCTGCACTCAAAGGGTTGAGGTCAATGACTCAATGTCCAAGTGGAAGCCAGTGACGAGTGGTGTTCTTCAGGGGTCAGTACTGGGACCGGTGCTGTTCAACATCTTTGTTGGTGACATGGACAGTGGGAATCAAGGGCACCCTCAGCAAGCTTCCCAAGAACACCAAGCTGTGTGGTGTGGTCGATGCGCTGGAGGGAAGGGATGCCATCCAGAGGGACCTGGACAGGCTGGAGAGGTCGGCCTGTGCAAACCTCATGAATTTTAACAAGGCCAAATGCAAGGTCCTGCACCTGGGTCACAGCAAGCCCAGGCACAAATACAGGTTGGGCAGAGAATGGCTGGAGAGCAGCCCAGAGAAGAAGGACTTGGGGATGGTGGTGAATGAGAAGCTCAACATGAACCAGCAACGTGCACTTGCAGCCCAGAAAACCAACCCCATTCTGGGCTGCATCAAAAGAAGTGTGGGCAGCAGGGCCAGGGAGGGGATTCTGCCCCTCTGCTCCACTGTGGGGAGATCCCATCTGTACTGGGCCCGGCGCAACAGAAGGACATGGACCTGTTGGAGGGGGTCTAGAGGAGGCCACAGAGACGCTGCGAGGACTGGAGGCTCTCCGCTGTGATGAGAGAGTGAGAGAGTTGGGGGTGTTCAGCCTGGAGAAGAGAAGGCTCCAGGGAGACCTTCAAGCCCCTTCCAGTCCCTAAAGGGGCTCCAGGAAAGCTGGGGAGGGACTCTAGCGATAGAACAAGGCATAAGAGCTTCAAACTGCAAGAGAGTAGATTTAAACTAGACATTAGGGAGAAATTCTTTGCTGCGAGGGTGGTGAGACCCCAGCCCAGGTTGCCCAGAGAAGCTGCGGCTGCCCCATCCCTGGAAAGGTTCAAGGCCAGGCTGGACAGGGCTTGGAGCAACCTGGTCTGGTGGGAGGTGTCCCTGCCCAGGGCAGGGGGGTTGGAACGGGATGATCTCTAAGGTCCCCTCCAACTCAAACCATTCTATGATTGAGAACTCCTTGCCCTCAGGCACAGCCCTGCCTGCCGAGTACACAACACACAGGGAGCCTCAGCAGCAGCACTGGACCTTTAGAAGGTCCTTCTGCAGAGACACACTTGCCATCTCCAAGTGCTGTGGCTTAGGAGATGCTTTACAGGTGGCAACACCTCTCCACATTTCCCCAGAGCTTTCAGCCACTCCAGGAGATGGCTTAGGTGAAGGATGCTGCATGAGCACAGCCCCAGCTCCCACCTGAGCAAACCCTGACTGCTGTCCCTCCACCCCACTGAGGACACAAGGGAATGAAAGAAACATTGCTCTTTATTACAGTTGGGCATTTACAGAGACACTCCGGGAGGGCAGCTACATCGTCTGCACCCAAGAAACACACCAAGAGCGGTCAAGGTCAACACAGCAGCTGCTGTGAGCACAGCAACTTGGACCAGCACAGGAAGTCCTTCAGCAGCACCTGGAAGAGGAGAAAAACCCCACTTATTTCACATTCAGTGATTTTCCACCATCCATCAGCGGAAGAGCTCACAGGCAGCTTTGGGAAGAAAACCCTCAGAGTGTCTTCTGGTGATCATACTGGAAAGTCTAAGTCCAGCCGGGAAATCAGGGGGGATTCATGACTAGATCAACCTGGAGTCACCTTCAGTAGACACCTGAAGGCACCTCAAGTCAAACCAAACAAGACAGACCACATACCATGTGGGGTCTTCCCTGCTGGGGCAAGACCCCCCGAAGAACTCCACAATCCCCGAGCCGGATCAAGGATCACTAGTGGTCCAAGCGAGACTTCAGCCTCTGCCGCCATCGAGGACCCACCTGACAAGAGATGGACAGGAATGAGTTCACAGGGGAGAGAACTCCTGCTTCCCCCGGATTTCAGGGCTCACAGGAAGGCAGACCCTGCCAGAGCAGCTTTCTGGTGGCTTCAAGCAGAAGGACACACAGACTCTGGTACTTGAACAAGGACACTGGAGAAGAGCTTGGTTTCTCCTTCAGAGGAGATGCATCTGCTAAAGATCTGCCAGCACCTTGGCCATCCCAGCCTGGAGGGTCACCCTGCCCCAGGGGGACAGCGTGGACACACAGAGCCTTACTTTGCTTGGAAGGGATGTCTCTCTTCAAGCGCCTCCCGGGCCATCCAGCTGGAGGGTGGATTCTCCGGGAGGATCCTCCATGCGATGGACAGTTGCCTGTCTCACAGCAGCTGCAGATGTCTCCAGTACCCTCCACTGGAGCCCAGCTGAAAGGGAATCACCCGTAAGCCCTCTTCTCCAGGCTGGTCCCCTCCCTACCTGCACCAGCTACTCACAGGCTGCTGGCTTTGTTGAAGGAACAGGCCTTGTTCAAGGCAGTTGGGGCTTGGTCAGCTGGGGAGACCTTCAGGTGGCAGGTGATATAGATCTGGAAGGGACAGGAGACCCACATCCAAGGTTCAGTAAGTCTGTCCAAGCAGAACAGCACGGCTTCTGGACATGCTGGGGCAGCAGGGGCAGGCACCACGTCTCACCAAGTTCCTGTCATCTCCAGCAAACCTGAAGGCATCCACTGTGAACCGCAGCGTGTCCTGCCTCAGCCTTGGAGAGATGAAGGCTGAGGAGCTGTCATCTGATCTCCCATCCACCAAGCACCTGCACCAGGGCCACAAGAGTCAGGGGCATCCCAGACACCTCCAGCAGCACCCCCAAGACCCCACCGCACCCCTTACCCGCTGAGCTCAATCAAGGCATATCGTGGAGAGGAGGTCCTGTCGGGACTCAGGGTAGCCACACAGTCATCCACAAAGAGCCTCAGGGGTACATGGCCCCCAGAAGCCACATCAGCCTGCAGGTGCAGGCTTTCCCCCAGCTGGAAGCCATTGGAGAGTCTCTCAGTGCTCCAATCATCTGGAAGGAAGAGCCAAGGCCACAGGTCACTTTGGACAAAAGCACATGGCCCTCCCAACCCCCCTCCCACAGGGCACCTCTTCACTTAGCAGCAACCCCATGTCTCCCTCCTGCAAGGTTTGATTGGAGCCCACATCACAGCTCTCTTTGGCTGCTCCACCCGTGGCCCAGACCCAGCAGGAGCAGGGACCCGAGGGAAACGGGGCTCTGGGGGCTGCACCCACCGGTCATGAGGCGCAGGGAGAACGTCAGCCTCTCCTCTGCCAACAGGGTGGAGCGGAAGGGAGCCCACGTGGGCCGGACACCATTGCTGCTCACATTGCTCCTCCTAAAGGGAAGAGACAAGCCTTAACACGGATGCCACCAATCACCTCGGGTCCACAGGAGCAGAGACACAGCCCCCACTTCCTCACCTGGGATAGTGACACTCAAGAGCAACCACAGCTGGGTTGGTCCTTACAATCACCAGGTTGCCAGAAGGAGTAGGTTTGTAGGACAAACTTGTTTTGTAGATCAAGGAGTCAGGGGTCATCTGGAAGGAAGGTTTGGGAGAGCTCCAAGTCAACCAGAACCTCAGCACCAGCAGCCACCCACCACTGACTGCGCCAGGACACAGAGGCCCATCAGCTCCCAAGGCTGTCTTCCACATTCCCAATCCAGCACGTACAGGGTGCCATGAAGCTTGGATGGCATCCCAACGAGGTGCCAGTCCTGGAGGAAGTCAGGCTCAAGGACCTGGGCACTCCAGCAAGCACCCGCATCAGGTGGGCAGGGGCTGTAGGACAGGAGGTCCTCAAGCCTCCTCCCCCACCTCAACTGGGGAAACCAGCTCCAGGCAGCCCTTCTCCTCTCCTGATCAGGAGGTCACCAAGTTCCCAGCAAGCCCCTTGCCCAACTCCCCCAGGGACACTCACTGCAACCGCTGCCCAGCTCTCCCATGGTCTCATGCATCCAGCTGCATCCCTCCCAGCCCTGAAACCACTACAAGCCTTGCTGGCTCTTGCGTGTGCACCTCACCTAGGGCTTGAGGGTAGGACCCACACTCCAAAGACCAGCTCTCCTATGGCCACACCACCCCTGCCTGGAGACTTGCTGCAACCGGGTGAGCCCCTCTCCACCCCAAATCCCAACATCACTTTTACCAAGTCATTTCTAGGACCAAGACCTTCGCCAAGAGGAATTGGGCAGCGTGACAGCACGCTGCTCTTCAGCCATTCCCACTTACCCACCCAGCGCTGGTCAAAACCCAGAGGAAGGGCCGTTCCCCGCACACCATCACCAGGGATGGAGCAGGCCCTCAGCCCAGCATCCCACCTCACCTGCAGGCTGCTGCCACACTCGTGCAGCCCAGCCACAAAGGTCACCGTGCTCTCAGCAGCACCCTGGGCCACCGGCAAGCAGGCAGCTGAGCCCAGGGTCAGGTCCCCAGCCTTCACCAGGTGTCCTGTGCCAAAGAGGTCCCTGTGCACCGTGACCACCACCTGCGCCTCCTGGCACTCAACGGCCACAGGGTGCAGCGGAGCCGCAGCCTGGAGCTGGGAGACATCCACCCATGCCCAGGGAGAGGGCCGGGAGAAGGAAGGCACACGCGGACGGCTCCAGGAGGAGTCCCCCCGCACCTCCAAGACACCCGAGCCCCTTGGAGGGAAACGCCAGGGGCTGGAAGACACAGCCTCAGCCAGCACCCAGCAGAACACAGCAAACCCCAGCCTGCCTCCAGGCCCCATCCTGAACACAGCAAAACCAGCTCATGGAGAAAAGGCTCCTCAGGAGACTTTTATAGCAGCCCCCAGCAGCCCAGCCCAGACGGGGCACACCTGGGGGCTGCAGGCATGGCCACCACCCAACCAGCAGCAGCCTGGGACAACGGGACCCAGCTGGGACCAGCCCTCCCTCTCAGGCTGTGCAGGGTGATTTCCCTGGAGCTGCACCTGGAAATTCACTGGAGCTGCACCTGAAAATTTCCTGGAGCAGTTTCTCCCATGTCCCCCTGGCTTGCCTCTTTGGCCTGGCATCAGCCCTTGACACCTCGGTGGCCAACTGGCCACAAGACCTCTGCTCTTGTCCCTCGTACCTCTGCCTGTGTCCTTCTTCCTCTGTGACACGGAGCCAGTTTTGGCCACCAACATGGCAAGGGCTCAGCCAGGCTCCCACAAGCATTTCTCCACTGGTCTCCACCACATCATCATCAATTCCCCAAGCCCAGGTCCTACAGCAGCACTCGAGGTGGCACCTTCAGAGATGGAGAGGACCTGAACTGCAAAACCCACCTGGGCTGTGGCCCATGTTTGTTGGCAATGTGTCCCTGCTGGATTTCATGGGTATCTGCGCTGGGTAATTGCATATGGAGTAATGAAGGCATCAGAACCGGCTTATTTGCATAGAAAGCAGAGGTGCAAAAGCCGATCTTCCCATAATAGCAGCTGATAAGTGAACGGCAGGCATCATCAAGAGATTAATTGGCCCTCGTGTGCTAATTATGCTAACTGGCACAGCTGCTGGTGTGTACAGTACCATGACTAATGGCTCTACATCACTGAGCTGCATGAAGAGGTTGGGGGTCACTCAAAGCTGCTTGTCGTGGTGACAGAGCCCGGTGAGGGGGGTTCCCTGGACACGGTAGCAATGCCCTGCACACACCCGGTGAGGACAAACGAGCCGGGAGGGGGGTTTCAGCCCTGGTGCTTGTATTCCTCATGTGTTTCTACTGGTGCTTTACATGGGTGCCCGTGGAAGTGGGGTCTCCTGGCTGAAGCACCTTCCCCCTGGTCTGCTAGGACCTGCAGGAGGGGTTCGGGGTGGGGTGACTTGACCCGTTTGCTCTTCGAGGAGACCACAGCCATGAGCTGCATGAGCAAAGCTCCCACCAAGACCGAGGGCGTGAACCAAAATTCCTGGTGGGATCCCCTTCCCTTGCTGGCCCGTGCATCAGTCATTCCCTCCCCAAAGCATCAATAACGTCACACGCACGCACACCATCCTCCTCTGGCGTGATCTCTCTGTCCCAGCCTTGCCCCTTATATTTTTATGAGTGATGAATAAATGATACAACAAGAAAAACCTCTCTGGCAGCTCAAGCCCTCTTGATTAATTCAGCAAGCCCTCAGTCATCTCCAAACCCAGATCATCCCTGGGCTAGTAGCCGGGGGGGGGGGGATTACCCCTCAAGCTGGGTTTGCCCAGGGGGACTCCTGCAGCCAAAGGCATCCAGGAGAACGGGAGGTGATGCCCGTGATGCCCACAACCCAATCGCCCGGCCCAGCAGCAGGACATGGCACTGAAGGTCCGGGGGTTCATTCACCCAACCTCCTGCAAACCACCTCCACGAGGAACCGCCTCTACGCGGATGGGTGCCTGCACCCCACGCACCTCGGCTACTGCTCCAAAGGAAGAGGCGCAGCTCATCTACAAACCCAAGGAGCCACCAACAGCCCCAGCCCCGTGTCTCACCCCAACACAGCCCAAAGCCGCTCTGCTCAAAGGTGTGTTTCTCACACCTTGCAATAGCCCCAGCCCAAGGCTGGCAGGTCAAAGCACCGGCAGCACGATGGGGTGAAATTAAGTCAGGCATGTGCGATGAAACAGGGACGGGAGAATCACTGGCCTTAAAAGTCTGAACCTGTTGGGTGGGGAACAGCTTTTATTCTTGTTTGGGTGCAAAGGAGATCAACAGGCAGCAAAAAAACCCCGTCCCATCCACCACGTCCCGGCTCTTGCGCCGCAGCCAGTGCCGCATCCATCACTGTAATCTGTATTTAAGAGCTCTGAAGGAATAGCCCTCCCCATCTGCAGGGCCCTCTGGCTACAGTTTTCCTCCGGGAAGGAAGGACACTGGGAGGCACCTCCTCTTTGCCGTAGGACTCTGTCCTTCCCTGGTCTAACAGGAGCTCGGGGGCTTCACTGAGCCCCTGCCAGAAGGGGAAGGCCAACGGTTGCGTACGCCCCATCCATGCTCCTTGGAAAGCCTGCGCTTGAGCAGGACGAGTCCCACGGTGGAAGTCTTCTACCCATGCTGGAGAAAACAAATCCTATCCACCCCTTGGGATGAGTCTCCGCAATTTTATATTTTTATATACAACTTCATTGCTTGAGAGGAGAAAAATCATTTCTCTGTCGGGCACGGAAAAGAACCGCACTCCCAGCACATTTTCTCTGCATGGCTCATCCAAAGGCATCCCTTTATTTGCCAGGGTCCGTTTTCACCAGAGTGTTAAATACTGTATTAACAGGGGAACTGATTACTTCTCTGGCAGTAGTTACAGCCACCTCTCCTTACCCGAGACAGCACACGCTTCTCTAAGGCTCATTAAGCAACACCAACCTCTCGTCGCCGCTCCCCGAGAAAACGATGCTCTCACCGAGCCTGCAGCTCAGCCGCTCAGAACCCGCTTGCCAAAGCGTGGCCAAGGGCGGGTTCTCTCACCCACCACGAGGAACGATGGTAAAACGACACCGAAATGCCTCCCCAGCGTAAAATGACATGGGAACGTCACCCCAGTTGCCTCGGCCCCGCACCACGCTTCGGCTGCGCATCCCAAAGAGAAACAAACCCCGCTTGGTTGGTGCAGGAAAAGAGGGGAAGTGGAGTTTGAAAACGATATCGCTCATTAATTTTCCTGGCTGGAGACAACTTCATAATGCCAGGTAGGGGTTTTTTTGAGCAACATCACCGTTTCGTTTCAAATCTCCCTCAAACGACTTCTGAGTCACCGCGATAAATACTCCCCGCTCTTCCTTTCTGCTTCAGATCCCTTATAACTGCTGATGGATAAATTGCTCGAGTTACCCGGGATAAATGATGCTGGACAGCCACATCTGTAATTAAAGTGTCTCTCAGCCCTTCCCTTAACTCTGACTTAGCGGGACCAGGTGCCTTGTAGGTGAAGATCAAGCACGAGACCATCCGAGGAACCTGAAAGTGCACAAGTCCACGAGACCTGAGGGAATCCATCTGCGGGTTCAGAGGGAACTGGCAAATGAGGGTGCTCAGCAGCTTTCCATTATATTTGAAAAGTCGTGGCAGTCAGGTGAAATTCCCACTGACTGGAAAAGGGGAAACATAACCCCCATTTTCAAAAAAGGAAAAAAATCTAAGACCCAGGGAACTACAGGAATCCGTGTCCAGCAAGATCATGGAGCAGATCCTCCTGCAAACTCTCCTAAGGCACATGGAAAACAAGGAAGTGATCAGGGACAATCAACACGGCTTCACGGAGGGCAAGTCATGCCTGACAAATTTGGTGGCCCTTTCTGACAGGGTTACAGCATCAGTGGAGAAGGGGAGAGCAACAGACATCATCTACCTGGATTTGTGCAAAGCATTTGACACAGACCCACACAACATCCTGGTCTTTAAATTGGAGAGCCACAGATCTGATGGATGGCTGCACTCAAAGGGTTGAGGTCAATGACTCAATGTCCAAGTGGAAGCCAGTGACGAGTGGTGTTCTTCAGGGGTCAGTACTGGGACCGGTGCTGTTCAACATCTTTGTTGGTGACATGGACAGTGGGAATCAAGGGCACCCTCAGCAAGCTTCCCAAGAACACCAAGCTGTGTGGTGTGGTCGATGCGCTGGAGGGAAGGGATGCCATCCAGAGGGACCTGGACAGGCTGGAGAGGTCGGCCTGTGCAAACCTCATGAATTTTAACAAGGCCAAATGCAAGGTCCTGCACCTGGGTCACAGCAAGCCCAGGCACAAATACAGGTTGGGCAGAGAATGGCTGGAGAGCAGCCCAGAGAAGAAGGACTTGGGGATGGTGGTGAATGAGAAGCTCAACATGAACCAGCAACGTGCACTTGCAGCCCAGAAAACCAACCCCATTCTGGGCTGCATCAAAAGAAGTGTGGGCAGCAGGGCCAGGGAGGGGATTCTGCCCCTCTGCTCCACTGTGGGGAGATCCCATCTGTACTGGGCCCGGCGCAACAGAAGGACATGGACCTGTTGGAGGGGGTCTAGAGGAGGCCACAGAGACGCTGCGAGGACTGGAGGCTCTCCGCTGTGATGAGAGAGTGAGAGAGTTGGGGGTGTTCAGCCTGGAGAAGAGAAGGCTCCAGGGAGACCTTCAAGCCCCTTCCAGTCCCTAAAGGGGCTCCAGGAAAGCTGGGGAGGGACTCTAGCGATAGAACAAGGCATAAGAGCTTCAAACTGCAAGAGAGTAGATTTAAACTAGACATTAGGGAGAAATTCTTTGCTGCGAGGGTGGTGAGACCCCAGCCCAGGTTGCCCAGAGAAGCTGCGGCTGCCCCATCCCTGGAAAGGTTCAAGGCCAGGCTGGACAGGGCTTGGAGCAACCTGGTCTGGTGGGAGGTGTCCCTGCCCAGGGCAGGGGGGTTGGAACGGGATGATCTCTAAGGTCCCCTCCAACTCAAACCATTCTATGATTGAGAACTCCTTGCCCTCAGGCACAGCCCTGCCTGCCGAGTACACAACACACAGGGAGCCTCAGCAGCAGCACTGGACCTTTAGAAGGTCCTTCTGCAGAGACACACTTGCCATCTCCAAGTGCTGTGGCTTAGGAGATGCTTTACAGGTGGCAACACCTCTCCACATTTCCCCAGAGCTTTCAGCCACTCCAGGAGATGGCTTAGGTGAAGGATGCTGCATGAGCACAGCCCCAGCTCCCACCTGAGCAAACCCTGACTGCTGTCCCTCCACCCCACTGAGGACACAAGGGAATGAAAGAAACATTGCTCTTTATTACAGTTGGGCATTTACAGAGACACTCCGGGAGGGCAGCTACATCGTCTGCACCCAAGAAACACACCAAGAGCGGTCAAGGTCAACACAGCAGCTGCTGTGAGCACAGCAACTTGGACCAGCACAGGAAGTCCTTCAGCAGCACCTGGAAGAGGAGAAAAACCCCACTTATTTCACATTCAGTGATTTTCCACCATCCATCAGCGGAAGAGCTCACAGGCAGCTTTGGGAAGAAAACCCTCAGAGTGTCTTCTGGTGATCATACTGGAAAGTCTAAGTCCAGCCGGGAAATCAGGGGGGATTCATGACTAGATCAACCTGGAGTCACCTTCAGTAGACACCTGAAGGCACCTCAAGTCAAACCAAACAAGACAGACCACATACCATGTGGGGTCTTCCCTGCTGGGGCAAGACCCCCCGAAGAACTCCACAATCCCCGAGCCGGATCAAGGATCACTAGTGGTCCAAGCGAGACTTCAGCCTCTGCCGCCATCGAGGACCCACCTGACAAGAGATGGACAGGAATGAGTTCACAGGGGAGAGAACTCCTGCTTCCCCCGGATTTCAGGGCTCACAGGAAGGCAGACCCTGCCAGAGCAGCTTTCTGGTGGCTTCAAGCAGAAGGACACACAGACTCTGGTACTTGAACAAGGACACTGGAGAAGAGCTTGGTTTCTCCTTCAGAGGAGATGCATCTGCTAAAGATCTGCCAGCACCTTGGCCATCCCAGCCTGGAGGGTCACCCTGCCCCAGGGGGACAGCGTGGACACACAGAGCCTTACTTTGCTTGGAAGGGATGTCTCTCTTCAAGCGCCTCCCGGGCCATCCAGCTGGAGGGTGGATTCTCCGGGAGGATCCTCCATGCGATGGACAGTTGCCTGTCTCACAGCAGCTGCAGATGTCTCCAGTACCCTCCACTGGAGCCCAGCTGAAAGGGAATCACCCGTAAGCCCTCTTCTCCAGGCTGGTCCCCTCCCTACCTGCACCAGCTACTCACAGGCTGCTGGCTTTGTTGAAGGAACAGGCCTTGTTCAAGGCAGTTGGGGCTTGGTCAGCTGGGGAGACCTTCAGGTGGCAGGTGATATAGATCTGGAAGGGACAGGAGACCCACATCCAAGGTTCAGTAAGTCTGTCCAAGCAGAACAGCACGGCTTCTGGACATGCTGGGGCAGCAGGGGCAGGCACCACGTCTCACCAAGTTCCTGTCATCTCCAGCAAACCTGAAGGCATCCACTGTGAACCGCAGCGTGTCCTGCCTCAGCCTTGGAGAGATGAAGGCTGAGGAGCTGTCATCTGATCTCCCATCCACCAAGCACCTGCACCAGGGCCACAAGAGTCAGGGGCATCCCAGACACCTCCAGCAGCACCCCCAAGACCCCACCGCACCCCTTACCCGCTGAGCTCAATCAAGGCATATCGTGGAGAGGAGGTCCTGTCGGGACTCAGGGTAGCCACACAGTCATCCACAAAGAGCCTCAGGGGTACATGGCCCCCAGAAGCCACATCAGCCTGCAGGTGCAGGCTTTCCCCCAGCTGGAAGCCATTGGAGAGTCTCTCAGTGCTCCAATCATCTGGAAGGAAGAGCCAAGGCCACAGGTCACTTTGGACAAAAGCACATGGCCCTCCCAACCCCCCTCCCACAGGGCACCTCTTCACTTAGCAGCAACCCCATGTCTCCCTCCTGCAAGGTTTGATTGGAGCCCACATCACAGCTCTCTTTGGCTGCTCCACCCGTGGCCCAGACCCAGCAGGAGCAGGGACCCGAGGGAAACGGGGCTCTGGGGGCTGCACCCACCGGTCATGAGGCGCAGGGAGAACGTCAGCCTCTCCTCTGCCAACAGGGTGGAGCGGAAGGGAGCCCACGTGGGCCGGACACCATTGCTGCTCACATTGCTCCTCCTAAAGGGAAGAGACAAGCCTTAACACGGATGCCACCAATCACCTCGGGTCCACAGGAGCAGAGACACAGCCCCCACTTCCTCACCTGGGATAGTGACACTCAAGAGCAACCACAGCTGGGTTGGTCCTTACAATCACCAGGTTGCCAGAAGGAGTAGGTTTGTAGGACAAACTTGTTTTGTAGATCAAGGAGTCAGGGGTCATCTGGAAGGAAGGTTTGGGAGAGCTCCAAGTCAACCAGAACCTCAGCACCAGCAGCCACCCACCACTGACTGCGCCAGGACACAGAGGCCCATCAGCTCCCAAGGCTGTCTTCCACATTCCCAATCCAGCACGTACAGGGTGCCATGAAGCTTGGATGGCATCCCAACGAGGTGCCAGTCCTGGAGGAAGTCAGGCTCAAGGACCTGGGCACTCCAGCAAGCACCCGCATCAGGTGGGCAGGGGCTGTAGGACAGGAGGTCCTCAAGCCTCCTCCCCCACCTCAACTGGGGAAACCAGCTCCAGGCAGCCCTTCTCCTCTCCTGATCAGGAGGTCACCAAGTTCCCAGCAAGCCCCTTGCCCAACTCCCCCAGGGACACTCACTGCAACCGCTGCCCAGCTCTCCCATGGTCTCATGCATCCAGCTGCATCCCTCCCAACCCTGAAACCACTACAAGCCTTGCTGGCTCTTGCGTGTGCACCTCACCTAGGGCTTGAGGGTAGGACCCACACTCCAAAGACCAGCTCTCCTATGGCCACACCACCCCTGCCTGGAGACTTGCTGCAACCGGGTGAGCCCCTCTCCACCCCAAATCCCAACATCACTTTTACCAAGTCATTTCTAGGACCAAGACCTTCGCCAAGAGGAATTGGGCAGCGTGACAGCACGCTGCTCTTCAGCCATTCCCACTTACCCACCCAGCGCTGGTCAAAACCCAGAGGAAGGGCCGTTCCCCGCACACCATCACCAGGGATGGAGCAGGCCCTCAGCCCAGCATCCCACCTCACCTGCAGGCTGCTGCCACACTCGTGCAGCCCAGCCACAAAGGTCACCGTGCTCTCAGCAGCACCCTGGGCCACCGGCAAGCAGGCAGCTGAGCCCAGGGTCAGGTCCCCAGCCTTCACCAGGTGTCCTGTGCCAAAGAGGTCCCTGTGCACCGTGACCACCACCTGCGCCTCCTGGCACTCAACGGCCACAGGGTGCAGCGGAGCCGCAGCCTGGAGCTGGGAGACATCCACCCATGCCCAGGGAGAGGGCCGGGAGAAGGAAGGCACACGCGGACGGCTCCAGGAGGAGTCCCCCCGCACCTCCAAGACACCCGAGCCCCTTGGAGGGAAACGCCAGGGGCTGGAAGACACAGCCTCAGCCAGCACCCAGCAGAACACAGCAAACCCCAGCCTGCCTCCAGGCCCCATCCTGAACACAGCAAAACCAGCTCATGGAGAAAAGGCTCCTCAGGAGACTTTTATAGCAGCCCCCAGCAGCCCAGCCCAGACGGGGCACACCTGGGGGCTGCAGGCATGGCCACCACCCAACCAGCAGCAGCCTGGGACAACGGGACCCAGCTGGGACCAGCCCTCCCTCTCAGGCTGTGCAGGGTGATTTCCCTGGAGCTGCACCTGGAAATTCACTGGAGCTGCACCTGAAAATTTCCTGGAGCAGTTTCTCCCATGTCCCCCTGGCTTGCCTCTTTGGCCTGGCATCAGCCCTTGACACCTCGGTGGCCAACTGGCCACAAGACCTCTGCTCTTGTCCCTCGTACCTCTGCCTGTGTCCTTCTTCCTCTGTGACACGGAGCCAGTTTTGGCCACCAACATGGCAAGGGCTCAGCCAGGCTCCCACAAGCATTTCTCCACTGGTCTCCACCACATCATCATCAATTCCCCAAGCCCAGGTCCTACAGCAGCACTCGAGGTGGCACCTTCAGAGATGGAGAGGACCTGAACTGCAAAACCCACCTGGGCTGTGGCCCGTGTTTGTTGGCAATGTGTCCCTGCTGGATTTCATGGGTATCTGCGCTGGGTAATTGCATATGGAGTAATGAAGGCATCAGAACCGGCTTATTTGCATAGAAAGCAGAGGTGCAAAAGCCGATCTTCCCATAATAGCAGCTGATAAGTGAACGGCAGGCATCATCAAGAGATTAATTGGCCCTCGTGTGCTAATTATGCTAACTGGCACAGCTGCTGGTGTGTACAGTACCATGACTAATGGCTCTACATCACTGAGCTGCATGAAGAGGTTGGGGGTCACTCAAAGCTGCTTGTCGTGGTGACAGAGCCCGGTGAGGGGGGTTCCCTGGACACGGTAGCAATGCCCTGCACACACCCGGTGAGGACAAACGAGCCGGGAGGGGGGTTTCAGCCCTGGTGCTTGTATTCCTCATGTGTTTCTACTGGTGCTTTACATGGGTGCCCGTGGAAGTGGGGTCTCCTGGCTGAAGCACCTTCCCCCTGGTCTGCTAGGACCTGCAGGAGGGGTTCGGGGTGGGGTGACTTGACCCGTTTGCTCTTCGAGGAGACCACAGCCATGAGCTGCATGAGCAAAGCTCCCACCAAGACCGAGGGCGTGAACCAAAATTCCTGGTGGGATCCCCTTCCCTTGCTGGCCCGTGCATCAGTCATTCCCTCCCCAAAGCATCAATAACGTCACACGCACGCACACCATCCTCCTCTGGCGTGATCTCTCTGTCCCAGCCTTGCCCCTTATATTTTTATGAGTGATGAATAAATGATACAACAAGAAAAACCTCTCTGGCAGCTCAAGCCCTCTTGATTAATTCAGCAAGCCCTCAGTCATCTCCAAACCCAGATCATCCCTGGGCTAGTAGCCGGGGGGGGGGGGATTACCCCTCAAGCTGGGTTTGCCCAGGGGGACTCCTGCAGCCAAAGGCATCCAGGAGAACGGGAGGTGATGCCCGTGATGCCCACAACCCAATCGCCCGGCCCAGCAGCAGGACATGGCACTGAAGGTCCGGGGGTTCATTCACCCAACCTCCTGCAAACCACCTCCACGAGGAACCGCCTCTACGCGGATGGGTGCCTGCACCCCACGCACCTCGGCTACTGCTCCAAAGGAAGAGGCGCAGCTCATCTACAAACCCAAGGAGCCACCAACAGCCCCAGCCCCGTGTCTCACCCCAACACAGCCCAAAGCCGCTCTGCTCAAAGGTGTGTTTCTCACACCTTGCAATAGCCCCAGCCCAAGGCTGGCAGGTCAAAGCACCGGCAGCACGATGGGGTGAAATTAAGTCAGGCATGTGCGATGAAACAGGGACGGGAGAATCACTGGCCTTAAAAGTCTGAACCTGTTGGGTGGGGAACAGCTTTTATTCTTGTTTGGGTGCAAAGGAGATCAACAGGCAGCAAAAAAACCCCGTCCCATCCACCACGTCCCGGCTCTTGCGCCGCAGCCAGTGCCGCATCCATCACTGTAATCTGTATTTAAGAGCTCTGAAGGAATAGCCCTCCCCATCTGCAGGGCCCTCTGGCTACAGTTTTCCTCCGGGAAGGAAGGACACTGGGAGGCACCTCCTCTTTGCCGTAGGACTCTGTCCTTCCCTGGTCTAACAGGAGCTCGGGGGCTTCACTGAGCCCCTGCCAGAAGGGGAAGGCCAACGGTTGCGTACGCCCCATCCATGCTCCTTGGAAAGCCTGCGCTTGAGCAGGACGAGTCCCACGGTGGAAGTCTTCTACCCATGCTGGAGAAAACAAATCCTATCCACCCCTTGGGATGAGTCTCCACAATTTTATATTTTTATATACAACTTCATTGCTTGAGAGGAGAAAAATCATTTCTCTGTCGGGCATGGAAAAGAACCGCACCCCCAGCACATTTTCTCTGCATGGCTCATCCAAAGGCATCCCTTTATTTGCCAGGGTCCGTTTTCACCGGAGTGTTAAATACTGTATTAACAGGGGAACTGATTACTTCTCTGGCAGTAGTTACAGCCACCTCTCCTTACCCGAGACAGCACACGCTTCTCTAAGGCTCATTAAGCAACACCAACCTCTCGTCGCCGCTCCCCGAGAAAACGATGCTCTCACCGAGCCTGCAGCTCAGCCGCTCAGAACCCGCTTGCCAAAGCGTGGCCAAGGGCGGGTTCTCTCACCCACCATGAGGAACGATGGTAAAACGACACCGAAATGCCTCCCCAGCGTAAAATGACATGGGAACGTCACCCCAGTTGCCTCGGCCCCGCACCACGCTTCGGCTGCGCATCCCAAAGAGAAACAAACCCCGCTTGGTTGGTGCAGGAAAAGAGGGGAAGTGGAGTTTGAAAACGATATCGCTCATTAATTTTCCTGGCTGGAGACAACTTCATAATGCCAGGTAGGGGTTTTTTTGAGCAACATCACCGTTTCGTTTCAAATCTCCCTCAAACGACTTCTGAGTCACCGCGATAAATACTCCCCGCTCTTCCTTTCTGCTTCAGATCCCTTATAACTGCTGATGGATAAATTGCTCGAGTTACCCGGGATAAATGATGCTGGACAGCCACATCTGTAATTAAAGTGTCTCTCAGCCCTTCCCTTAACTCTGACTTAGCGGGACCAGGTGCCTTGTAGGTGAAGATCAAGCACGAGACCATCCGAGGAACCTGAAGGTGCACAAGTCCACGAGACCTGAGGGAATCCGTCTGCGGGTTCTTAGGGAATCATGGGATAATAGAATGGTTTGTGTTTGAAGGGACCCTAAAGATCATCAAGTTCCAACCCCCTTCCATGTCCAGGGACACCTCCCACTAGACCAGGCTTTCCATTATATTTGTTAAGTTGGGTCTGGTGAAGTTCCCACTGATTGGAAAAGGGGAAACATAACGCAGGACCAGACAGCAATGCCACTTCCCGGACATCCGGGGCATCATCCCATCCCATCCCTCATCCCATGTCATCTCGTCCTCAGGGAAAGGCAGCAGCAAGGCCCCGCATCTCTATCCTCCTGTGCCTCCGTAATTAGGTCAATAGGAGAAGCAGGATCTCTTTATTCATTATTGATGGGGAGAATCAAGCCACCATCAATCGGTGCTGGGGAGAGACTCGCCCCGGCGCTTTCTGAAATAATCTGCCAAATGTAATTTTTCTGTTGCGTTTTACCCATCGAAGGTGTTTGGATGAACTCACAGCCTCGCCTGCTCCCAGGAGGGATGAGAGCAAACACGAGCGAGCTCCGGCAGCTGAGCTGCTGCCAGCTCTCAGGGCTGGGTCCTTCACACTCTGCATCCCTGTTAAATCCCACTTTCCCAGCTGCCAGGTTCACCGCTATCCGGGAGCGGGTGAAGAATATTGGGGCTTTTGAAGAATGGAAAAACCCCCACAGAGCCACATCATCGCAGCCGACCAGCCTCCTCCCTGCCTGGGTCTCATCCACAGCACCCATATACCAGCCTGTTGGATTAAGGAGCCCTTGAAGAAGAGGATGGATGGTTTCCTTCCTCAAAGAAGACCCAACACCTGGGCAGCCCCAAAAGTATGATGGCACCTGGGGACAAGGGGACAACTAAGCTCCTCCTGGGGTGCTTTATCCCATGCCAAAGCACAGCACATCCTCCCGGGGACAGCGATGAGGGGCTCAGACCCAAGCAGAAGCTCACAGTTTGGGATGGCTCATCAGCCTGGGCCACCCAAGCAATATCTTCCCTGGGCTGCCCCAGGGAAATCCTGATTTTCTCCTTTACCATCCTCAAGGTCTCCCTGCATGGCCCAGACCACATTTTGCCAAAAAAAAACTCGCCCCTCAAATCCGCCCAAGGAAATGCCCCAGAAAGCTCCTAGCTGGAGAAGACATCCCCAGGGGTGCTGGCACCATCTCAGGTCCTTTAAAGATGTCCGGGATGTGGGGACAACTCATCCCACCATCCGCCAAGGAGCTGGGGGTGCTTAATGGCTTCATTCCCCCAGCCCAGCATCTGGGTGCTAAATATTAATGGTACCTCCTGGCACCTCGTTAAAAATTGCACCGGCGCTTGATCCAGGCTGTAGATCAAAGCTCCTGAATGAAATCACCATCCATCCCCTCCCTAATCCCAGTTTGACACCAGCACCCTTTCCCTTGTCTCGCTTTTAGAAGTATTTTTTCCAATGAAATGCAGAGTCTGCCTTCGTGCTCGGGGATGGACAGCCAAAACCAATCCTCCACGGGTGATTCAGGAAGGTCCCTTCCCCATCAGACCCCCCTCGCATCCCATCGCTGGGATCAACCAGCCCGAATTTCAGCGCCATCTCTGCCAGGTGACAATATCCCTTTGGAACTTTGCTTTTCATTCTGCTGCTCCAGGTATTAAAATGAAGAGGAGGGATGAGGGCAGGCATCTCTCCATCGCTGGAGCGGTTTTCTCCCCACGCTGGGTGACGGATGAGGACAGCATGGTGCCAGGTGCTGCAGTGGCAACAGGGGACTAAGGGACAGATGGGGCTGGGCTGAAAGGGGGACATAAAGGTTTCATTCTGGGAAATTCAACATTCAAACTCATTATGGACAAAGCCGCATCCCAGAGACCACACTGAGCCTGGAAAACACTGTCCAAAACAACCCCCAGATTTATTTGTCAAGGCACAAAAAAACCCCTTCAGGTTCTGGATTTTAAATAATGACAAAAACCAGCAGAAGAGCCACCAAGGGGCACAGCAAGGGCTTCTCCACCCACTGGAGCAGGACCAGGGACATGCCACCCTGTTCATCCCGGCGGCATGGGTGCCCCCATGCACCCTGCAGGTACCCAGCAGCGGAGGGAAGACCCCCAGGACACGCATGGGGGCAAAGACCCCCAATCCCACGGGAAACACCAAGGCTCGACCCCATGCACCAGCCAGACTCGTCCCCACCACTGCTTTAGCCCCCAGAGCATCAGCTTTTTCATGAGGGGGAGGACAGGGGGGCTTCACCTGGCCAGCAGGTTCCCACCCCCGAGTCCTGCCTTTCACCCCCCCCTCAAAAAACACCCCCAGTTAATTTAAGGCAGGGAATAACCACTGCAGTGAGATTTTGCATTTAAGGCAAATATAGAAGTCCAGCGGGAACCGACCTGTCAGCCTCACCTCTGTGCCTCGGAAGACCATGGAAGAGATTCTCCAAGAAGCTAAGGCACATGGAGGACAGGTAGGTGACTCGAGACAGCCAGCCCAGCTTCACCAAGGGACAGTCCTGCCTGACCAACCCCATGGCCTTCTCTGATGACTACATCAGTGGACAAGGGAAGAGCTATGGATATCATCTCTCTGGACTTGTGAGGCCTTTGACACCATCTCCCACAACATCCTTCTCTCTAAACTGGAGAGATATGGATCTGATGGGTGGACAGTTCGGTGGATGGGGAATTGGTTGGATGATCACATCCAGAGGGTAGTGGCCAACAGCTCAACATCCAGATGGGGACTGGTGACAAGTGGTGTCCATCAGAAGTCCATACTGGGACCAGTACTGTTCGGTATCTTCATCAATGACATGGACAGTGGGATCGAGGGTACCCTTGGCAAGTTTGCTGACGACACCAAGCTGAGTGGGGCTGTGACAAGCCTGAGGGACAGGATGCCATCCAGAGGGATCTGGACAGGCTGGAGAAGTGGGTCTGTGTGAACCTCATGAGGTTCAACAAGGCCAAGTGCAGGGTCCTGCACCTGGTTTGGGGTATCCATACAGGCTGGGGGGTGACAGGATGGAGAGCAGCCCTGAGGAGAAGGACTTGGGGGTTCTGGTGGGTGAAAAGCTGGATGTGAGCTGACAATGTGTGCTCACAGCCCAGAAAGCCCCCCGCATCCTGGGCTGCATCCCCAGCAGCGTGGCCAGCACGGTGAGAGGGGGGGTTCTGCCCCTCTGCTCTGCTCTGGGGAGACACCCCCCCCCAGTGCTGCCTCCAGCTCTGGGGCCACCAACACCAGAAGGACACGGACCTGTTGGAGCGGGGCCAGAGGAGGCCACGGAGATGCTGGGAGGGCTGGAGTCCCTCTGCTGTGAGGACAGGCTGAGAGAGTTGGCGGGGTTCAGCCTGGAGAAGAGAAGGCTCTGGGGAGACCTTAGAGCCCCTTCCAGTCCCTAAAGGGGCTCCAGAAGAGATGGGGACAAACTTTTTAGCAGGGCTTGTTGCGACAGGATGAGGGGTAATGGCTTCAATCTAAAAGAGAGGAGATTTAGACTAGACAGAAGGAAGATCTTTTTTTTACGCTGAGGGTGGTGAGACACTGGCCAAGGTTGCCCAGAGAGGTGGTGGGTGCCCCATCCCTGGAAACATTTCAGATCAGGCCAGATGGGGCTCTGGGCAACCTGATCTGCTTGAACATGTCCCTGCTCATTGCAGGGGTGGTTGGACTAGGTGACCTTTAGAGGTCCCTTCCAACCCAAACTGTTCTATGATTCTATGAACCACAGTGGTGTGATGTGAAAAAATAATCATCCCCATGTGTCCCCAGAGCGGTGTATCCATCAGGGCCAAGAGCATCAGCTCTGTCCCACCGTGCCTGGGGATCCTGCAGGTCCCATCCATCTTCCTGGAGCCTCCAGGGCTCCACCAGTCACTCCCAGGGACTTCGCTGAGCCCATCATCCCTCTCAAGGCCTCTGGGCTTGGGAAGGGCACCGAAATTTGCCCTGGAAGGCACCTGGAAGGCGGCTGGCTTGGCTGCAGAGATGCAGGAGCAGGCACAGAGGGTGCTGGAGGGAACGGTCAACCCTGGTTGCTCTCAGCCCAGCATGGGGACGGACAGACAGACAAGGAGGAGCCTCCTCCTCACACACACCATCTCCAGGAAGGATCTGGTCTTCAGGGCTCACCAGGGATAAAGAGATGCAGCCTCTCTCCAGCCCCAGGGTGCCCCGAAGACATGGCCGGGGAAGGAGGATGGAGACAGGGCCCAGGACAAAGGGTGGCAGCAGGTCTGTGCCCTCCCCAGAGGACCCGGAGCTCATCCCTGCCGGAGACACCTCGGCTGGTCCAGGGCACAGGGTGCCACTTGGGGGCGTCCATCAATCAATTTCTTGCTCGTTATCTGGGGGGGAAAAATAGAAGAAATAAAAATTGGCAAAGATATTAAAAGAGAATAATAACCCACGGGTCCAAATTAATAAGTTAAATTGGTTACCAGCAGCTCCTGGCTCTCCCTGCCCTGGAAAACGGGGACCACCCTGCAACCCTTCCCACTCCCAGGGCTGATGCCAGCCCCGGGCAAATACGACCAGGCACACGTAGGTGTGTTTTTATCCCTCCATCCATCTTCCTGGCTAGAAACTCTGCCGCAGCCAGCAAACCCTGGGAGATGTTATTAATTCAAGCTTCGTTTCTGCTGCAAAGGTGGTCGAGGAGCGAGCAGGGGATGTCTCAGGGTTAAGCAAACAGGCTGCGGTGGGGATGAAAAGCCAAGGGGCTGGGAAGCCAAGCACGGGCTGCGGTGGCTTGCGACAGGGAGATAAGGGCAGGCAGGAGGGGAAAAAAAAAAAAAAAAAAAGAGGAAAAAAAGATGCTTCGCTAAAAGTGTGACGGGAGAAAAAAAGTCTTTTATAAACCTATCGGAGTGGAGGGGAAGACGGCACTGGAGAAAAAACAGGGCTGTTAATAAAAGAGGAAGGGAGGGTTAAACTAGCAGTGATTCACCAGCAGCACAGGCCGAGGCTCTGCCTTTAATAAGAAAGGAAATAAATTTAAAAGATTGAGATCTTGGGAGGAGGATGAGTCGGGGAAGAGCGGGGCTGACCAGGCATGGAAAGTGCTGGAGCCCAGCACTGGGCTGGGATGGGTGACGGGCTGTCAGCAGCATCGAGCCGGGAGGCTGGGAGAAGACACTGAAAGGCAGAAACAGGAGCTGGGACTCCCAATTTTCATTAATTTCCACCAGAAATTCAGGCTGCTGCCAGGGAACTCTGCATTGGGAGGGATGAAGCTCACACCTCCCTCTCCGCGAGGCAAGGACCGACCCCAGCAATTCTCCTCCTCTTAGCAAATCCATGGCAACACAAAAAAAGACCCAAATTGCTCACAAAGACCCAGGTTGGTGGCACGAGGCTTTTCTTGGCCCTGAGCTGCCCACGAAAAGGAAGGATAAGAGAAGAAATGCCACGTTGGTGCTGTTGGTGACATCGCTCCATCACTGCTGGCAGATATGAGCAGTGGCCAGAGCAGAAGCAGCTCAAAATGCTGGGAAAGAATTTATAGGGGGAAATGTTATTGAAAACTGGGGAGAATAAATGAAAAAAAAAAAAATTAAGATGGAAAAAAAACCTCAAAAAACCCCAAGACCTGATGATGGAGATGCAACAGATGCTTTACACTTAGATCTGAGCACCATCTCCCGTATGCTTAGGAAGAAAGCTTCACCTCGAGCCAGCCCGTGGTCCTATGGAAAATGCACTCACCGTCCTTGCTCTCCGGGCTCTTCAGCAGCTGTAGGGCTGTGAAAAGCAAAAAACCATGGTCAGACACACCATGCAGGACAGGGGGGCTTGCAAAGGAATGCCTCCACGGAGGAAACAGCCAAGAGCCCTGTTTTGGGGAACCCACCCCACTAATTGCACCCACCAATTTCCATGGCAAACCAGCCCCAGGTCCCTCAATCTCCCCAGCAGCGAAGGAGCCGGCATCCCAAGGGGGCTTGCTCCCATGCCAGCAGATAAAGGCACGTAATCAACCGGGCATATAATTAACCCACCTGATGATGGGAGAGCACCGTGAGTGCTTTTTTATTAAAAGATAGCGTGGCTTATCACAGAGCTGCCAGCCTGAGGGGTGCGTCAAACATCACGGGGGTGCTGAGCACCGATGGAGAGTGCAAAGCCCGTCGGGGTGTTTGCATGCGTAGGGGACGGTGGCACGAGCACCACGCTGTGAAACACTCCCGTATATAACACGCGAGCATCACGCACCCACCTGTCTTAGGTTCTTCCCCCTCCTCGTCCTGCTCCTCCGTCCCTGCAAAAGAACAAGCTGGAGCTTGTGAAGCATCTGCCGGGCTTCACCCCAGTACCCACCCTGCACCCCCTGTCCCAGGCAGCCGGGTTTGGTGGCTGTCCCTTGGTTCGCCACCGTCCCCGACTGCTCAAGAGCCGCCCACGACCACCCCACATCCCCACCTCTGCTACGGACCAGGCACTGCCAAGCCACTGGTGATGCTCAGGGAGGAGGTGACTGGTACCCACCAGCACCCAGCAACCCAGGAAGGGAGGGGGGTGTTTTGTCCCAGCACAAGGCTTGTGCCAGGGGTGGCACATCCCCTTACAAGCAAAGCAGAAAAAGCCACAGCTCTGGGCGATGCAGCGCAGCCACTTGCCTCTCTATTTATAGCACAGCAGCCATCTGGAGCGGCGCTGGGCGAGGAGCTTAGTGGGGAGACCACGGATCCCCCCCAACGCCTCCAGGAAACCCCATCAGCACTGTGGGATGAGCATCCCCTTCTCCCTCCCGTTGGCACCCACCGGGCTGCCGGGCTGTCACCCCATTTGGAAGCCCGAAAGCTTTGCACCCCCACGGGTAGGACATGCCACGACACTGTTCCTGGCCAGAAAGACCAGCAAAAATTGCCGCTCCTGCCTCCCAGGGCTGCCAGGCTCACGGGCAGGGTCCCTGCCCGCTTTCTGGCTGACCAAGAGCCAGAGAGCAAAAGGTTATTGCTAAGGGCGTGCAGCCATCAGTGCAAAACATCATGGGCTGGGAGCCCTGTCTTGATGCTAAAGGACTGAGGTCAGCTGGCCCGGGGCCACGGCTGAGTGTCACAGCGCTGCAAATCCCTTGGCCGGGGAGAAAACACTCTCTAACAGAGGGAGGGAAAAAAAAAAAAAAAAACAAAAAAC